>NC_040041.1:18232777-18531509 GCF_003713205.1 Coffea eugenioides
AAAATTTAGACAAGATTATCTATAATAAAACGTTGGGTTTAGCTCCAAAATCCAGCCTTAAGCCCAACGGAAAAAAAAAACATAAGCCCACCAAAAACAATAAAAGCCCAATTCTTCTTTCTTTATTTTTTTTCCTTTTCTTTCTTTTCTTTTGCTTTCTTCTTCCTCCCCTTTTCTTCCGTTTCTTCTTCTTCTTCTCCAGTCAACTAAAACTCCAGAACCGCTGCCGATAGCCGGTAATTTTTTTATCGCAAATTTACCAAAATACACCCCCTTACTTGATTTTTCGGGTAGAATTCGTTTTTTAAGTTAGTTTTTACAAAAATGACCCGAAAGTGGCCAAAATGTCAAAAAAAACCTAGTTTTTTATTTTTTAAAAACACTATAACCACCACTAAAAATCATAAAATTTATACCAAAACACTCCTTATGATTTTTACAACATAACTATGAGCTGAAATCAATAAAAAGCAACAACAATATGACAAAATTAAAATAAAACAGTCCAAAAATGAAGAAAAATTATTCACATGCTTCTAAAGTTCAAAACTTCAAAATGTTTGATCAACCCCACGTTTTCAGGCTTTGCACTAACCATAATCATCTATTTTAAATAAAAATATACACAATAATGGGTACTTTAATTCGATTTCCCATTTAAGCATTTTTTCAAACACTTGGCATGCATGCACAAAAAATATTTCCTTTTCCTTAATCTAGCTCAGGCCGTTTCCCAAATTTTTAACAATACAACAACAACGATGCAAGACAGCAAAAACAGGAGGAAAGAAGCAACGAAATATGAATTTAATGTGAAAAAAAACTGAAAAAAAGAAGAAAAAATACCTCTAGAATATTGCAATCACTTGGTTGAGCTTTGTGGTGAAATTCCTAAACCTCAGTGGTCTGACCGCTTGTTCCCCTTTTTGTTTGATTTGTGGATGGGTGTGTGAATTTAGGAGAGGCAAAAAGGGATGGAGAGTTGGGGTATTGTGTTTGAGTTGTTTGTGTTTTGTTGGATGTTTTCCTTCTCCTTCTTTTGTGTAGTGTGTTTTTTTTAAAGGTCCAAATTGAGAGAGAGCCGAGAGGGATAGAGAGGCCGAGAGAGTCCTTTTGTTCCCTTCTTTTTTCTTCCTTTTTTGTGTCTGATGGTGTCTAGTACAAGTGTGCAAGTGCCGAGAGAGAAAAGTGAGGTTGGGAGGATAAAAGTGGAGAGTTGTTAGTCCAAAAATGATGGTCTTTACTAAATGAAAAGAGAGGTGAATGGAAATATGGAGTGTAAAAATGGTTTAATAGTGCATTTGGTGAAACAAAATAATTAGGATGATTTTTATTTTCTTGATTTTCTTTTTTTTCTCTTCTTTTTTTTTTCTTAAAACCAACCTACAAAAATGAGAAAAAAATGCACATTAAAATACAAGAAAATAAATAACTCATAGATAAAATTCAAGAAAATATTAAAATTGACAAAATTTTAGTGTCTACAGCTTGCCCCTCTTTGTCTTGAGGTCTAGAGTTTCGAAGAAACTCAAGACAAAGGCGTAGACACCAAAATGCTTACCTGTTTCTTCTAACTGCGCTTGTGTTAAAATAAACAAGTCAACACTCGGCTAAAATATTGAACCAAAGTTGCAATGAAATTATAAAACACGTGACCGAACTCATGTAGAGTTGCCTACGTATCCCATTATGGGAATAGGGACAAACGTGGTTCGAATACAAGTGAACCACAATGAAACCAGTGCATTGACCATCTGTGATCTTTGCAAAGTCGAAGAAGTCTGAGCACTCAAACTTTTAAACATGAAACACAAAATAACTGAGAAAGCACAATTATTAATCAAAACAATCAAGCAAAGTATGTGAGGACCCGAATTTTACTTATTTTAATTCTATTTTACTGGCTTATTTAATTATTTATTCATCCGTTTTCCTTGAATAATTTATTTCAACCATTTTAAAACCATTTTTCTTTGGAACGATGTCTTACTTATATTTTTAAAACGTTCTGTTAACAAATTAAATTTTTTTGCGGTTCGTTTAATAAGGAATAGCGAATGCACATTTTTCCAGGCAAGTTCGATCTGAGAGTACATTAGTCTTGGAGAATTAAGAATGATCAATAGTAGACTAAGAAAAGTTAATTGAGAGATTAGATGTGAGTGAGTTAAAATTTAAGCATTTTATCGCGCGCGCGTCAATAGTTTCTCGAAAGTCGTGCCGGTACGACTAATTGGAGATTTGAAGATTTAGTACTAGACTAATAAATATGAATAATTACAGTGTTAGAGGAATTACCTTGGAGGATTAGTGTTTAAGTGTAGCTAACAAGAGAGAAAGTAGTAGTACAAAACCCTATTTAGTTACTATTAAGAGTTGACTTTTGGTACAACTTTAAGTTAGCTTTCTCAACACATTTCTTCATTCTTTCTCTCCAAGAATCAAACCACCAACACTCCCTCACCATCTCTCATTTTCGGCCAGCCCTAGAAGCTCCAAAGGGAAGAAGAAAACTGCATCTTCTAGCTCCAAGTTTGCTTGCTTTTCATCATCCAACTCACAAATCACTTGGAATTTCACTCTAGTTTGAAGAAAGGTGCCATCTTGTGGAGTTGCTTGGTGAAATTTTGGAGGAACTCTCACTTACATCTAGGGTTTAGTTGCTTGGAAGGTAACCCCCTTCACCCTCTTTAATCTTTCAATTTATACAAAGATTGATGGTTGGTTTTCATGGGTTTGAAACCCTAATCAAGTTATTAGGTTAGTGGACTTAAGGAAACATTTATCTTGCTTTAAATCCTAGGCTAGCGGTCTTGAGGAGACCTTTAGGTAGCTGACTTGAGGTCTTATTGCTTCATTGTTGTTATTTATGTGAATTATAGCTTGATTATGGTTTGATAGTGGAGAGAAATTCGAAGGAAGCCGTGAGAGTGAGTTGTCCGAAATTCTGTTCTTATTGTCCTGCTTTTCCTTTGAACCTTTTGTTGATTATATGGCTGCTCAATTGAGTGATATATGTTGTATTATGTGTGTAGAATGTGTCTTTCGAAAATCATTTCAAATGGTTGCCTAAAACTTGAGTTTTGGAACAGTTCGAAATCTGGAAATTCACTAGCAGGGTAGCCAACCAGTGGTTCTTTGTCTGAACATAACTCTTTGTGCAAAAGTCAAAATTGAATGCTGTTTGTGGCATTCAAAATTAGACATTCAGAGCTTTCAAACGATATAAGAATCCCCTGCTAGTTCGTTTTGAGTAAACCGTAGCGAATTAGCAAAGTAGACTGTCCTGTTATGCCTGTCTGTCCAAGAGAAACTGGAAAGCTGCATCTTGTGGCACGATTTTGTTCCACTTGTGAAAAGATTTTGAAAACGATGTCTTCTGATGAAATGTAGAATTTTGAACCTAGTTTCTAACACCATAAACCATTCTCAATTTGGACTTGTGTAGAGTTATATATGGTCTGATTTCAAAACTGTGTTTAAGCTGGAAACTGGAAAATCTTTTGAACAGGTTGCTAAAACTAGTCAACTTCAAACTATTATATCTTATTGCTCAAAACTCCGAATTTAGTTCTGCTTGTTGTGTTTGAAATTTGGTTTGGAACTCTTATTGTGTTATAAATTTCAGAGGCTGATTCACTTTTTGTGAATTTTGCCGAATTTCCAAACATTGCTGAAAAACTGAGATTGGTTTTGTTACACTAGTTCTTGAATTGCATTACTTGAGAAGTTCTGAAATATATGGACTACCTATCATCACGAGTTGAGACAAAACTTTTGTACTTGAAGTAGCACTTAAAAGTGAATTCTAGTTTCAAAAGTATAAAATTTTCATTTTGGACTTATGGAACTGAATACAAATTTTCAAAGTATGTCACACTAACCTGGAATTTTCCTATTTTCAACAAATACTACTTTTTAGAAACTTTCATTCTCTTTGAATTGTTGGACTTTTTATGTGTAATTTCAGTGGTGGAATACACGGTTCCTTTAGAACTTTAAACTTTCATTTCAAATCTTGGTTTCCGAAAATTAAACCTCTCTTAATGCATTTTCTTGGTTGTTCCATTTTCTTGGTTAATGACACCTTATTTTATACTACAAAAATGAACTTCAAACCCTAGTTTTGCCTCGATTTCCATGAGTTTAAACTCCAAAAAGGGAGCGTTTTGGCTATAGTAGTTCTTGGTGAATTGCACTAGTTTTATACTTGAATCTCGGAACCTTAGCCTTGACTTTTACCATGAAAATAAGTGGAGTTCTGGATGTCTTTTATCTCCATTAGTTTGGAAAATGTGAACATCTACCTTTTCTCGATTTTTGTGTCGAAAGTGAATATTGTACTTTCTTTTGGAATTGAGATGTACTTACCACGACTTGAATAAAAAATGACTTTTGAGTTCTCTTTGAGCATTATTTCAATGTTTTAATGAGAAAAGCTCTTTTAACTTAATTCGAACTTGTGACCTTACACATTCATTTGTGAATCTCGATTTTCGAGGGATTATAACTCTTCTAAGACATTGTCTTAAATTTTAAGCGAGTGTACTTTCTTCCTTGAAAGATAAGTGGTTATGAGTATATGTGAGTGATGGTTGATCACTATTTCTTTAGGCGCTCAAGAGGATTTTAAAGGGAATCTCGGAGCGGACAACTAAAGACTTTATTTGCTCACTTACTTTTGATTTGGTGAGTGTCAAGTGCATGAATTGTTGCTAAATACTTGAATTGTTCATTATTAATTGAGTATTTTGGAATAGTCGAGACGAGCGTATACTTTATCGCACTCATTCTCTTTTAAATGAATTTATAATTGTATTGTGTGAAGTGAAGTGATAATTGAATTGAGTGAATTGTTGCAATCGTAATCATACATCGGGGGACGCCCAAACTCATTGGCTAACCTTGTGACTCGAACCGGTATGGGTTTGGTCGAGAAGTTTGGTGAACAATGAGAAAATTATAAAGGTTGATCTTTTGAGATCTCGCTTGGCATACTCAACTAGTATCGCCTTTTATAGCTGAAGTGTGGGCCCGGAAGAGGGGTGTAACGGTGAACGAGATTGTGAATTAAGTGGAATTCGATGGACTTAATACCTTCCCGGTTGACAGAGTGTCATCACGTGGAGGTATTGAATCGAGTTTTGGCAAAGCAAGTGGAAAATTAACTCCTGAGAGCTCCCATATCCTTATTGATTGTGTTTTATTGTTAATTATGAATTATCTGAACTTTCTACCTTTAATTCCTGTATAAGTGTTATTGTTATCTGAAATATGTGTTTGCATGCTTTTTTTTGGCCTCACTGAGTATTAGCTCACCCCATTAGTTTGTTTTTCTTAACAGGAGTTCAGAATGGAAAGATTTTTGGAGAAGCCGACTTGATTAACCGTTTGATTAGAATTTTGGATGTAATTGATTAGTCGACTTATGGTGGGTGTGTTTAGGGGGAGATTTGATGTATAATTTGAACTTGTGATGTAAGATTTGAATGTTTATTTAAGGAAACGACTTTCTTTATATTGATGTTTGCTATTGTTTGTTTACCTTTAAGTTTAAATTTTATTGTATTGAGCCCTGGCGAAAGTTAGGCAGGCGTCCCACCGATACCCTTGGGTTTGCCCTAGGGAGTAGTGGGGGCGTCACAGTTGGTATCAGAGTTTTAGGCTTCAGATCTTGTCGTGTATCCTAGGCTTGAAGTTTAGGACGCCTGACTGTGGGACTGGTTTGAAAATTAAGTGATCGCTTGTAGGGATGAAAATTAGAGCCTAGGTTTGAATTAGTGGACAATTAGGAGTCTTGATCTTGTGCGAAATATGTGAGATAGTACGAAATGATCAAATCTAATTTATTTAATATACTTGGATCCATCTAAGTTTTTAATTTTAATTATAGGTTATGGAAGGTAATGGTGGTAGTGAGCCGTCTCAGGGGCGCCATCTAGGGGAGCTCGTTAGAGATATAACCCAGCCTGCCTAACTAGGACTCTATGTGACTACCGGAGGAGTTACTCGTACCCAAATAACGTGGTGTTAGCGGTAAACGATGACCGGAGACGGTTATCCGAGGAAAACAGGGTAGTCTGAGAGGATAATCGAGAACTGAGGACGACTATGGATGTCCAGACTGCTAGAATTCATGAATTGGAGATCGATGTATGGGAGGAGAGAAAAAAGGCTGAAACTCTTCGTAAGCAGCTTCAGGAGGCTAAGAGCCGACTTGCTAGGGTAGTACATGAAATTAGAGATCGGATTGAGGGGATGATAGCCGAGTGTATTACCTTGGTCGAACAAGTGGAGGATGGCAAGATACTTGACGGGAAAAATGAGGAGAAAACTCCTAGTGCAGAAAATGAGGATGATCCTACTGAAGTAGCAGAGACTTCTGACTCCGCTAATCACTAAGCTAGTGATCTGGTCTACTTTAGTAGTTTTTGTCAAGGATAATTGGGGTAGTGCTTGTTTAAAGGCCATTGCATTTTGTATTTTGCTTAACTATGCTTCCTATCTTTTGAAGCAATTGAACGTTACTTATGAAGTGCTTGGCTTTATTGCTCTATGACTTCAAATCTATGCTATGGGTTGTACACATTTACAATTATTTTGGTGTCTTCCGTATTATTTTCATTTTGCATGATCAAAGTGTCATTTTCAAACTTCGCTTATGTGTACTTATTTTATGTCATGCCTTTATAAATGTTAAATTTATGGACGGCCGAAGAAGTGAAAGGGGCCGAGGGCGAGGGGTTTAGCAAACCCAAGTTCAAGAGAATGATTAAGGAACGGCAACTGGACCAAACCAAAATCTTAGGAATGAAGGGGATAACCAAGTAGCTACTGCTATTAACCATATGATTGATATCTTAGCACGGTTAGATGAGTACCAAAGCCCTAAACCAATCAACCAACCTAAGAACCAGAGAGGTGTGAGAATAGAGTGATTCTTGAAGTTTGCCCATCTAAGTTTCATGGAGGGTCTAATCTTGAAACAATAGAAATTAGTTTGATGGGATGAAATAAGGCACCAATGAGAATAAGGGGTTAGGGTTTCTTCTCGAGCAACTTTGTAAGTGAGTATTGGAGAGTGGGCTAGAGTGTGAAACTTTTATATTAAGGAATAAGGTCTTCATATCTTGTTATGTTTATAAATGACGATAGTAATCTTGTGGAGACTCAAGAGTTCGTCCATACTAAACAGAGAATAGTTAAGATTTATATTCCGAGGTAACCTATAAGCAAAAGAATGAAAGAGCAAAATGACCAGAGTTTTCATTGTGAATAGTTACTCATTTTGATTCCTTGATTTGCCTGGCAGGCTAGCATTTGACTTAAACCAACCTTTGATTTTTTGCATAAAATTTGATAGAGAGGTATTCCATATATGAAAATTTAAGTGTACCAAAATTGGTGTAATTTCAATACCATTTCGATGCCCAAATAACGCCCCAAAAATGGTTTTTCAAATTAGGAAAGTCACTGTTTAAGTAGCGAAAGTTAACTAACTTTAAACTGTTATATCTTGTTACTCAAAACTCCAAATTTAGTTCCATTTTTTGTGTTTAAAACCTTGTTTAGAACTCATATTGTATTACAAATTTAAAAGGCTGATTCACTTTCTGTGAATTTTTCCGAATTTTCAAAGTTACTGAAAAACCAAGACTGGTTCAAACCTATCTTCCTGGAACTGAAATTTTGAGCTGAATTATGAGTGCTTTCTAGTGGGAATCTTAGAAAAGTGTGTTCTAGGAATTTTTAGTAATTTAGATGTAATTTTCAACGGTATAAAGTTTTCCATTTTTGGACCTATTGAGTGCAAGATCTGATTTTTCTAAATTTGACGCGCAAAACTGAAATTTTTCAATTTTTTCGGAAATAAGTTTTGAAAACTTGACACTTTATCCCGATATCGATAAATTGTTTTGGATCCGATTTCATGGATGATACAAGTCTCCTTGGTGACTTTAAAATCCTCACTTTTGAAACTTGCATTTCGATAGAGTAAAGCTCTTTAAGACATTGTCTTAATCCTAAACTAGTGGATATTCTTACTTGGTTGATGCATGCTTGTGAGTGATAAAAAATCGTTATTTCTTCAGGTGCTCAAGAGGATTTTCAAGAGAATTTCAGAGCGGACGCCTAAAAGCTTATTTGCCCACTGACTCACTTTTGACTTGGTGAGTGTCAAGTGCATGATTCGTTGTTAAGTATGTGAATTGTTTCTTCCCAATTATGTGATTTGGAATCGTCGAGACGAGTGTATACTTTATCGCACTCGTTCTCTTGTACATGAAATTATATTCGAATTTCGCTATGTGAATCGATATTCGACTCGTGTAAAGTGTTGTGGTTGTGATTCGCATTTGTGATTCGTATTTGAAATCGTCGATTGGAGCGTTGTCTCATTGACTCCTATTTGTATTTGGGGGACGCCCAAACTCATAGGTTAACCTTGTGACTCGAGCCAGCATGGGTTTAGTCGAGAATCTTGGTAAGCCATGAGAAAATTCGTAAAGTTTGATCTATTTGAGAGATCTCACTTGACATACTCGAGTAGTATCACATTCTAAATGATGAGCAGGCTCAGAACAGGGGGTTGTAACGGTGAATGGGATTCGTGAAGTAAGTGGCGTTCTATAAACTAAATATACCTATCCGGTTGACGGAGTGTCATCGCGCGGAGGTGTATAATAGAGACTTGGCAAAGCTAGTGGAATCTAACTCCTGAATGCTCCCGTATCCTTCTTGAATATGTTTTGTGACTATTCATGACTTACTTGATTGTTATAGTTTTATTTCTCGTACAAGTTTTATTGCTACTTGAATTACGTGCTTGCATAATTTTCTTGGCTTCACTGAGTGTTAACTCATCCCATTAGCTTTGTTTTCCTTAACAGGACTGGATCGAAAGATTTTTGGAGAAAAGCCGACTAGATTACTCTTTTGATTAGTACCTTGGTTGTAATTGTTTAGTCGACTTATAATAGTTATATTTTGAGATTTGATGTATCTTTGAGAACTTATGATGTAAGATTTGAACGTTTACCTAAGGAAGCGACTTTGATGTACTTCAACTTTTATTATTGGTTATTTATCTTTAAGTTTGGATTGGAATTGTATCGAGTCCTGGTGACAGTTAGGCAGGCGTCCCGCCGATACCCTTTGGTTCGCCTTAGGGAGAAGTGGGGACATCACACTATTAGTACTTCAAGTCTATTTTCTAATAGTGTAAGTTTTGTGATTTTTTTACCTACGGAACTCAAGTTATACTTTTTCAAATAATGTCGCTAAAGTTGGAAATTTTGTCAAATGAATTGAGTGGAACTTGAAAAATTTTGAGAAAACTTTTCTAGGTATTAAACTTTAATTGGTATGATTTTGGATGATTTTGTGGCCTTAAACAAGTGTACGTCATAGTCCTAGGAATGCACTTGGTCATTCTTCGATTGGCTTTCAAGTTTGCCTTTGAGTTTTGTGTTTTAAGGGGCCGATTTTAGATAGGCGTATGGCTCATGATTAAGGCTCAAGTGAGTACCTTATTAATGTGAATTTTGAATGATCGAACCATGACATCTTGTCTTGGTTACTTTTAGGGTTTAACGGTGGGAAAAAGCATGATCCGGAGTCGAATGTTTAGCTTTGATCTACTTTAAAATGTAAGTGTTCCTTGCATATGTGTGCTTTAAATGACTATGTGGAATGTTGTGAATGTTGTCTGAATGTTAAATGTTTTCCAATGATTGCTAAATGATTTTCGATGAGCGAGTGTGTACTTTATCGCACTCGATCCAAGCAAAAGAGAATTTTCAATGATTAAATGCTACTTGTACATAATTGTAGGCCTTTTGGCTGAACTGGTCCCTTGTCCTTCGATGCCAATCGACTCGAGCCAGAAGCGGACTCGATCGGACGGCTGGTGACCCTGGGACATTATTTGGTATACTCGAGTATTACCACGAAATCTGGTGGAGAATTGGCCAGTGAATTCAATGCAATGAAATCAATGAATAAATGACATGAACACTGAAGGAGTTTTCACTTGCAAATGTTTTCTAATGTCGGAGGGACAAGAAAAACGGTTGGTGAATGAATGAATGAATGACTTGAATGAATGGGTCCAAGTGAACATGTATCATTTAAATGAATAAATGATTGATTCTTGAATGACTGCTTATTACTGTGCCACGTGAAAAAAGTGCTAAGTGTAAATGTTTCCGTGTTTACCTGCTTGTTTTCTTGTTTGGGAACCTCACTGAGCTTATAACTCATCCCATTAGTTTATTTTTCTTACAGGAGTGAAGGTCGGAGCATGTAGCCGAGAACTAGTGTATATAATCTCTTGTATTTGTACTTTTGTAAATAAGATGTATTCGAAATCTTTAGAAATGTAACTCCTATGTTACACTTTTGGATTGTAAATTAAGTTTGGATTGTTGGTTGGAAATAGAACTTTTATATTAATTTCGAGGCTTGAACGGTTATTTCAAAAACGTTGGCAGGCGGTCCGCCAAACTCTTGGGTACACCCTAAAGGGAGGTGGGTTTGTCACAGGTGGTATCAGAGCCACTTTGAGTAGTCTATGTGTGGGGTAAGTTTGGGCCAAGTGGTGTTATGGTCTCTATTATGTGAATGAATAAAGGATTAAGTACTCTTCTAAAGCATAAGTTGTGAATCATGAATGTTATAAGCTTAAAACCCTTATCATGATATTTGGAGAAGATACATAGTATGTCAGGTAGGAATCTCTAATATAGGTGATTTACTCTTGGGACCGATCGGTTTGAGTTGTAAATTATCCTATTTTTGGATTCTTGCACCCGAGTACTAAAGAGTTGATACTTTTATGATGGTTACGAATGAAATTGAGGTATGTGTGGAAGATATGATTGTGTCATGCTTATATGAATTGTTTTTGGATCGAAAGAATAGGTTATTACCTTGGAGTGGCATTACTACTGATGTATTTGAATTTGTATCTATAATTGAAGCGATTTGTATTTTAACTAATTTGAGATGCTTGTGGTTGAGGTAGTAGAAGTGGACGTAGCAAAGGAAGGTCAAGGGGTTGCAGGCCCTAATGAATTTAATCTTGAACCTAAAGTAGGGCAACCTGCAGCCGAGGGAGAAATAGAATTAGTTGGTTCGATAATGACCTTGGTTAGAGATTCAACAATGCAGGATGTGGGTATAGGTAACTGGGATGACAAGCCATTTCTTGTTCTACCACTGAATGTATGCTGCTAGTGACGTGTCCATGTTAATGTGTATAGTATCTACTTTGTCTTACGTACTTAGTTTTGATCAAGTTGATATGTAATGTATCTTTGTAACTTGATGAAAGGACTTGGAATGCTATAAATATACTAAGTGCATTTTCATATCGTTGATTGTGTGATTTAAAAATGTCTTTCTTTTGCTGCTAAAGTCGATTGATTTTGTTTATGTGCTACATAACCTTTTGAAAAAAAAAAAAGAAAGAGAAGGGTAAGGAGGGCAAACGAAGTCAAGGACAAAGGGCTAGTCGAGAACGTGGGGCTAGCCGTGGACGTAGAGGTAGGCAAGTACAAGAACCAAGAGAAACAAGAGACGTGGCGAGAGAGTAGCAACAAGAACCAAGGGTCGAAGTAGGGGATCAAGTAGCAACGGCAATACAACAAATGGCTAATATCTTAACGCAATTGGTAGAGCAACAAGGCTGAATTCTAGTAAATCAGCCAAGGAACCCTGAAAACGGAGAGGATAGGGCTCTAGAGCATTTTCAAAAGTTTGTTTCTTCTAAGTTCCTTGGAGAGCTTGATCCAGAGATGGCTGAGCATTAGTTAGAGGCTATGGTTAATATTTTTATTGCATTGAATTATACGGAGGAAAGACAATTGGCCTTTGCCATTTTTCAGTTTGAGGGACCGGCCAGAGCATGGTGGAATGTTATTAGGGCAAAATGGGAAAGAGAACAGACGACATGGAATAGGGTAAATTTTATGAAAGAATTTAATGAGAAATACTTCCCACCTCTGGTCCAAGATAAGAGAGAGGATGATTTTATTAGGTTACATCAGAGAACCCTAAGCGTGGCCGAATATGAAACACAATTCACTAAACTGTCCAAATTTACTCCTGAATTGGTAGTTACGGAGCAAAAGAGGGCGAGGCGATTTGTACAATGGCTAAATGTGAAAATACAAGAGGCTTTAGCGGCTATGCAAATTGATACATTCATAGAAGCCCTTGAAAAAGCTCAAAGAATTGAAATTGTGAGGGCGCAAGTGAAGGCTTTTCATGTGAGAAAAAAGAGTACACCTACTAGTACACATGAGGAACCTAAGGAAAATGTAACGCCCTCTAAAGTAAGAAGAACGGACTTTCCACACTACCCACTATGGACATTCAGACAATTAGAAGAAGGTTCTATAAGAGGAGTTCAAATACGAAAAGGGCAACAAGAAGGAATTCCTCAAGAAAGCCAAAAAGTGGCTCCTCACTTGGTTTGTGGATACTGTGGAAAGACCAATCATACTGAGGATGAATGTTGGATAAAGGGGCAAAAATGTTTGATTTGTGGGAGTACTGATCATCAAATTAAAAACTGTTCGAAGAAGCAGCCACGAGGGAATAATGCTCAACAAGATGACAGAACCAAACCTAGACAAGCTAATGAAAGAGGGAACCGACCAAAAGTATCAGCACAGATATATGCTTTAGACAAGTAACAAGCTCCAGAATCATCTGAGATAATGGAAGGTAAAAATTTCGAGGACGAAATTTTCTTAAGGAGAAGAGAGTGTGAGAACTCGAAAATTATTTCTAAATTTTTTCCTATTTTGAAAAATTAATTTATATTTTTGTGACAGCCCCACCTTCCCCTAAGGCGAACCAAAGAGGTTAGCGGACTGCCTGCCCAACTCTCGCCAGGACTAACGGTGCAGTATAGAGCGATCTATTGCGTTCCGGAACTTATAAACGCGCGTAAACAAGGCAAAAGGGCAAAATAACCCAAAATAAAAACAATAAAATTCGGAGTCGGCCATGAATAGTAACCGACCCGTCAGAACGCAACCAAAAATCGAACAAACATTCACATCTTGAACTTTAGCAAATACAATCCAAAGTGACATACAAAAGTTGTCAAAAGTGAATATATACACGATTTGCCAAATTGAAAGTGAAAACGGCCCTAAAGATACATTTAGGGTTTCACTTCATATACAATACAAAAAATATATACATCTAGTTCATTCGGCAACCATCTATCAAGATTCATTCCAAAAAGAGTCATATTCCTGTAAGGAAAACAAAAGGAACGGTGTGAGCTAATTGCCCAGTGAGATACTATCACTTACACAACCAAGTGCATATAAGCATCAAACTTTCAATCAATATAATAAAAATAAGCAAAGGCACACGTCAAATAAGCAAAGGATACAGATGGCTCTCAAGAGCCCTTTTCCTCGTTTGCATTTCTTGATCGAACGTCATTGACTCTCTGTGACGCCCCGAAAAGTATTAAAGTGAGAACCCGAAAATTTTCTAATTTTCAAGGGTTTATTTTATTTAATCGCCTGCCTTTTCTACATTTTCTTGATTAGAAAAATTCCCAGATAAAGTTTATGAGCAAAAATAGTTTTAAAATGATTTTTCTAGTATCGGTTAGTTTTTGAGAAATTAAAAACGTATTTTGGACGTGGGACCCGCAAGTGCGGTAAATGCATTATATTTTTGACAACTTATTGAAATTTTGTATTAAGTGATATTATTTTACAATGTGTTAAGATATTTGTATTGGAGAGACAAAAAGATAAGTTTTAAATCAAAAGGTGACAAGTGTCACCATCCTATTCACTATTGGACTTTTGACCATCTTACCTTAACTTTACTAAAACCAAAATTTGACCAAAAATCAAGTCATTTCTTCCTTCTCATGGCTGAAACTTGGAGAGCAAGAGAGAGAGAAAAACCTTCATCTTTCACTCCAATTTCTTACTTCAATCTTGAGTTTTAACCGATGGAAATGCAAATCACTCCATAAAAGTTGGTTACTAAGGAGATTCCAAGGTCTTGGTGGAGTTATTTTGGAGAAGGAACCACTAAGCTACTATCTTTTGTGAGGTATCAAGGTATGGTGTGTAAAGATTCATTGTTTGTTTCCAATAATGGTGAATTAGTGACTTGTGATGGCTAAAGAGATGGTTTGATGGATTATATTTTGAGTTGTGGTTGAATTGATGAACTTTTATTATTTTTGGGGATTTTTCTGTTTTAATATGAATATGATTATGTGGTTATGTATGATGATTGGAAATGATGTTTAATGATTCTAGAAGGTGGAAAAGGTGGAAGATTGCAAGTAAATTCTGTTTTGGAAGAAATCTGGAAAATTAGGGTTCTTGGTTCTTCATTCTGTCCGAAATTTTTGGTCCTATATAGAGGCCGAATTGGCCTTGGCTTAAAACATGAAAGTTGTAGGGAATGACATTTTAGAGGTGTCTACAAAATTTCAGGTCAATCGGAGTAGTGTAGAATGAGAAAAGTCGAAATTACTATTGCTGTTCTGGTTTTACCCGAATGTAAGAATTGCGCCTGTAATTGGTTGTTTTGGCTGGAATTGCTTCCGAATTGGTTGTTGAGGTCTTCTGATGCAATTTATCCCTGTTTCTTAGCTTTCATCTGGTTTTGGAATTTCTGGATTTGGACTTGGAGAGCCTGATTTATGATGTTTCCGCTAGAATGCGTTCTGTGAACCTGTTTTTGTGATTCTGGTATGGTATCTTGCATTTTTGACCTGGTTACACTCGAAGCTGGGTTGAGTGACCTTCTGTAATATTGTATCCCTATTTCTTAGCTTCGAAACGGTGGGTCTTTCACCTTCATCCGACCATCGTAGTGCTTTTGGCACCATTACCGCAAAATGACGTCAAAACTATTTTTCTGGTTTTGAGCTTAACTTTCATTTCCGGACTTTTCCCTAGTTTGACTTGTACTAGTACTACTTGGAGTTTGCTGAATGGCTATTGGATGAACTTGTTGTTGTGTGTGTACCTTTGGGTTGGAATGAGGAAATCATGAAGCCATGACGGCTGGAAAAGTAAGCAAATTTAGGGGAAGTGCTGTCCGAACTTTTAAAGGATTTGTTTGCATTGAGTTTGTGATCTAAGACTTGGGTTTGAGCAAGGCAATGCAATATGATGGATAGTTTCGGAGCCGTGGAGGTGAGTGACCTCAAACTATTTCTAAAATTATTATGAACCGTTTCCTGCATTATTTACTTTTGAATTGTTTCCAAGGTTACTTTTGAACCGTTTTCTTGCATTATTTACCTTTAAACAGTTTCCAAAGTTACTTTTGAACTGTTTTCTTGCATATCATGCATGCTTGCATATGGCTTGTTTGCACATGAGTGTTAAGTGCTTTCAATGATTGTTAAAACGGGTTTTCTAGGCGAGTGTGTACTTTATCGCACTCGACCTAAATAAATATGAAATTTTCAATGATTAATGATTAAATGCTAGTTGCGCATGAATGTAAGCCGTTTGGCTGAACTGGCCACTGCCCTTCGTTACCGATCGACTCGAGCCAGAAGCGGACTCGGTCGGGCGATATGGTGACCCTGGGTGAATTTGGTATACTCGAGTATTACCTTGTAGTCCGGCTACGTCCGGATGGGTGGAGTCCGGCTACGTCCGGATGGGTGGAGACCGGCCAACGTCCGGAAAAAAAAAAAGATGAACGAATAAAAAGATGAACGAGGGATTATTTATAAAAAATGAACGTATCCTTTTCATGAATGTTACTATCGCTTTCCATTGTACATGTTTCTTGAATTATTGATACTCCATATTTAATGTTTTGTAAATGCTGTAATCGTTTCTGGACTTATCATGTGATTTATGACATCATTGAAAAGAAATATTGTTAAACCGATTGGATTACTGATTTTCTGGTTACTCGCTGAGCTTCTAGCTCACCCCAAAAATATTTTATTCCCCTCCACAGGGCTCAAGGCGAAGGCAGGACTTGTTGTGCTTATTCACGTGAATGGATGGCCTTTATGTTGTACAATTTGGATTTGGAATCATTTTATGTATAGTTGGGAATTGTTTCCGCTGCAATTGTGACATGTAATTATTGGAGACTTGGATGTATATTTGTGGACCATGTGATGTATATTTGAGGTTTATTCTTGTAATTCATTTGAGGACTGTAGTGAACGACTGAGTCCCGGCGAGAGCTGGGCAGGCGGCCCGCCGAACCCTCTGGTTCGCCTTAGGGGGAGGTGGGGTCGTCACACTCTCCGTCAATGTTCACCAATAACCAACTGTAGACTCCACTTTACTTCCATTCCTTCCACCTAACATTCCCCAACCGGGCCCGAAATCCAAACACGTGCATTGTGGTATTACTCGAATAAACCGGAATCGAGAGTCTATCATACTACAAGATTCCATATAACATTGCCCCAAGGCACATTAATTGGCACGACCAAGCCCTCGCCGGCTCGATTCAATCAATTACCAATGGGGTTGAGCTCATTGATAACATTTGTAGTCGTTGGAGACTCGTCCAAACGACACCAAGTCATGTATTTCATTTCATATAACATTTCATATAACATTCCAATAACTTTTCAATAACATGCGAAACAATAAGTGAGAGTGATAAAGTACACTCTCACTTCAATCAATTAACATTCAACATCTCAAGTTCAAATATCAAAGCCATATAATAGCACACTAGTGAGTAGTACACTCACCAAGCTAGCAAATGTGGTTTCATGCACTTCCGTCAAAAGAATGTTATGCACCACGGTCACGTCCTAAAACATGCAAACAAATACAATGAGACTCGATAACGAGTCATAAACCAAAGCCAAACATGACCCCAATAGGGTTCCATAAGCATATACAAACATTAAAGGAAACCAGAAATTTCGGAAATGTAACTAGCTTTGGCCCTGAAAAAAACAGTTTTTGTCCTCATTTTACGGTAATGGCACCAATTTCACTATGATTATCGGATGAGGGTGCAAGACCCACCATTTCGAAGCTAAAAGACAGGGTTACAACATCACAGAAGGTCACTCAACCCAGTTTTGAGTGAAAACAGGTCAAAAATGCAAGATACTACATCAAAAACGTAAAACAGATTCACCAAAACGCATTCTAGCGGAAACATCATAACTCAGGCTCTCCAAGTCCAAATCCAGACATTCCAAAACCAGATGAAAGCTTAGAAACAGGGCTAAATTTCATCAGAAGGCCTCAACAACCAATTCGGAAGCAATTCCAGCCAAAACAACCAATTACAGGCGCAATTCTTACATTCGGGTAAAACCAGAACAGCAATAGTAATTTCGACTTTTCTCATTCTACACAACTCCGATTGACCTGAAATTTTGTAGGCACCTCTAAAATGTCATTCCCTACAACTTTAATGTTTTAAGACAAGGCCAATTCGGCCTCTAACTAGGACCTAAAAATTCGGGCAGAATGCTCCCTCAAGAACCCTAATTTTCTGAAATTTCTTCCAAACCAGAAATTGGTTGCAATTAATCACTTTTTCCACCTCCTAGAGTCATTATATACCATTTCTAATCATCATAGATAGCCACACAATCATGCTTATATTAAAACAGAAAAATCCCAAAAAATAATAAAACTTCATCATTTCAACCACAAATCAAGAAATAATCCATAAACTTGCATCTCATACTACCACTAAGCATGATTTAAGCATCAATTAAAGGAGGAGGGTGGTTCTTCACAACTTACCTTAGAAACAAGAGAGAGAGAGCTATTGGTCACCTTAACCTCCAAAAAAACTTCACACAACAACTCACCAACACTTCCTTAAGTGGTTTTATGGAGCAAAATCAAGGTTGGATGGTTGGTTTTGATGATTTGGAACAAGATTGAAGTGTTTTCTTCCTTGTGCTTGGAGTAAGAGAGAGAGAAAGAGAGCAAGAGAGGGCCGGCCACCTTAGAGGATTTTTTTGATGATTTTTGGGTCATTTTTTGGTTTATTTAAGTCAAATGGTAAGACCATGAATAGTGGTCTTAAGGTTCAACCACTCAAATGGTGACACTTGTCACCTTTTAATAAATTCCTACCTAACTTGTCTCTCTCATATCAATCCAAATTGCAACCTCTACTTATCTCTTAACACCCGGTAAATTAATTCCAGTATCCAAAACTTAACCTAGTTGGCCGAATTTTTCCGAACTTTTCGCACTAGTGGGTCCCACGTCCGGTATACGCTCTTCATTTCTTAAAATCCATTCGATACTAGAAAAATCATCTAAAAATTATATCTGCTCCTTAAATTCATCTAGCATTTTTTTCTAATCACGAAAATGCAGAAAACAAGCCATGAAAAATACGAGAAACCTAGAAAATGAAAATTATGGGTTCTCACAATTTTCTTTTAATTTTACTTTACTTGTTTATTTTCTAACCTTAATTTGATAGTGCTTTTAAAGGTTAAGTTAACATTTTTATCTTTCTCTTTTTTATATTTTGGTACATGTTAAGTTTCGTAAAGTATTATGGTAGTTTGACCTATTTGTAAGGTGTGTATTATAGTTGGTGGACGAGAACAAGTGTAGTACTATAGGAATTATGCGATTAGAAGTGTTAAGAGTGTATTAGAGGAACACAAAATAGATTAGCTATAAGAAACACAACAGAGACAAAAAGATAGGAATAAAACCGATTGCCGCCATTTGTCGTCGATCAAACCAAACTTTGACTAAGATTTTGACCAAGAGTTGGTCTTGTATTTATCTTCCAATTGACACCAAAAATCCTTCATTCTTGCTCCATGAAGGTCGAACCTTAGAGAGGAAAGGAAGGGAAAAAACTTCCAACTTTCATCTTGATTCCTAGCTTGATTTTGTGGGGAAATCAACCTTAAATCCTAAATCCATCCGTAGAAGGTTGCAACAAGGAAGGAAGAAGCTTGGTGTGGTGTGATTTTGAGGGAAGAAAGCTATGATTTGCTACTCTCCTTAGGAATTGAAGGTAATATTGGTAAGGAACTACTTTTTCCCTTTAATCTTGCATTTAAGTGGGCATATGACTTGAATATGGAAGTATTGTGGCTGGTTTCAAGGATTTGTGTTGTTATTGGAATTTTTCAGCTTTTATTTATATTTTTCAGCCATTAATTAGGAGTTTCTAGCTTTGATTTGAATATGAAAGTTGAGATATGCAGATTTATAGCTTTGGTATGAAATTTTAGCTTCAAAATAGGGCTTCCTAACTTTAGTTGTGAAATTTCAGCCTTGGTAGAAGATTTTCCAGCTTAGGTATATGTTGATTATAGCTAGTTTGTGGTTAAAATAAGCACTCTATGTATCCTAAACCTTGTGAACTTGATTTATAGCTGTCTTGTGGTGTTGAGTGAACTGATTTGAGAAGACAATGTAGCCTTGAAATGTCTGGAAATACAAAGGAAGTGCTGCTGAAATTTTTCTGCAAGAGACTTTGAGCAGTTTTGGGAAATCTATTATATCTTGGTGTAGAAAAATACAAATTGAGTTCCGTTTATTGCATTTGAAACTAGACTCATAATCTTTTGATCGTGTAAAAATCAGGGGTTGGTTCAACTCCTATAAGTACCAGCAAATTTATAAATTTTTTTCAAAAATCATGACTGTTCTGTTTTGCACATGAGACAACAGTGATTTTGAACTGAAAATTTGATTAACCTATGAGCTAAATTTCATGAAGATGTCTTCTAAAATCTATTAGTACTTCGAGTCTATTTTGTAATGGTGTAAGTTTTGTGATTTTGTGACCTACGGAACTCAAGTTTGTGATTTTGTGACCTACGAAACTCAAGTTATACTTTTTCAAATAATGTCACCAAAGCTGGAAATTTTGTCAAATAAATTGAGTGGAACTTGGAAAATTTTGAGAAAACTTTTATAGGTCTTAAACTTTAATTGGTGTGATTTTGGATGGTTTTGTGGCCTTGAACAAGTGTACTTCATAGTCCTAGAAATGCACTTGGTCATTCTTCGATTGGCTTTCAAGTTTGTCTTTGAATTTTGTGTTTTAAGGGGCCGATTTTAAATAGGCGTATGACTCATGATTAAGGCTCAAGTGAGTACCTTATTAATCTAAGTTTTAAATAATCAGACTATGACATCTTGTCTTGGTTACTTTTAGGGTTTAACGGTGGGAACGAGCACGACTCGGAGTCGAACGTTTAGCTTTGGTTTACTTTAAAATGTAAGTGTTCCTTGCATGTGTGTGCTTTAAATGACTATGTGGAATGTTGTGAATGTTGTCTGAATGTTAAATATTTTCCAATGATTGCTAAATGATTTTCGATGGGCGAGTGTGTACTTTATCGCACTCGACCCAAGCAAAACTGAATTTTTAATGATTGAATGCTACTTGTGCATGAATGTAAGCCTTTTGGCTGAACTGGTCCCTTGCCCTTCGATGCCAATCAACTCGAGCCAGAAGCGGATTCGGTCCGGCGGCTGGTGACCCTGGGACACTATTTGGTATATTCGAGTATTACCACGAAATTTGGTGGAAAACTGGCCAATGAATTCAATGCAATGAAATCAATGAATGAATGACATGAACACTGAAGGAGTTTTCACTTGCAAATATTTTCTAATATTGGAGGGATAAGAAAAATGGTTGACGAATGAATGAATGAATGACTTGAATCAATGGCTCCAAGTGAGCATGTATCCTTTAAATGAATGAATGATTGATTCTAGAATGACTGCTTATTACTGTACCAAGTGAGAAAAGTGCTAAGTGTAAATATTTCCGTGTTTACCTGCTTGTTTGCTTGTTTAAGAACCTCACTGAGTTTTTAACTCATCGCATTAGTTTGTTTTCCTTATAGGAGTGAAGGCCGAAGCAAGTAGCCGAGAACTACTGTATATAATCTCTTGTACTTGTACTTTTGTAGATGAGATATATTTGGAATCTTTGGAAATGTAACTCCTATGTTACACTTTTGGATTGTAAATTAAGTTTGGATTGTTGGATGGAAATGGAACTTTTATATTAATTTCGAAGCTTGAACGATTATTTCAAGAACGTTAATGAGTGAGTTCTGGCGAGAACTAGGCAGGCGATCAGCCAAACCCTTGGGTACACCCTAGGGGGAGGTAGGGTCGTCACACAAACAGGCATGCTAGCTACCATTCTTCTTTGTACATCTTGGGCAACTAGGTGTATTTAGTGAGCATATCACTAGCAAAATCTTGGGTGTCGGCCTTGGTTATTCAAAGAAATACTAAGGTTTTTATTAAGGGTTGGGAACCTCATGAATGACACTAGTCTAAAGGCTTGTGTTGGCATCACGAGCAAAGTAGAGGTTGCAACTTTATGTCCGCTATGCTTCGTAGGCTATATATTATGCACATTATCCTTGACTAATTAAGCTATTTGGAGACTTTCATGTCCCCACGTGCTAACTCATGATTAGAAGTTTGGATTCTAACCTTAAACACCATGGGGATCCTTGACTAAGAGTATGCAATAAGAGTCACATTGCATAAGTGTTGAAAAGGGAAAAGCTATTAGCGTCATTGTTGCTGAGTAGGCATCATGGCTTCAGTTCAACAATTGACATATTATGACAAAAATTATGCCAAAGGTATATTTCAAATGAGTTATGGAGTAAATGTGCCTCTTGCTTGGGTTAGGGCATTGGTGGAATGAATCAAATAACACTCTAGTTGACAAAACTTGCGAATGAATAAGAGTAAATAAGTAGGCTGACTTGTGAGTGATTGCGAGGGCGCGAGTTGGTCCAAGTACTTGGACAAATTCAAGGATGCAAAAATTTTACCCTGAGTGCAAAAATGCGACTCTTGGTACCCAGTGAATGTTGAATGTGCATTTTGGGCCAAAAGGGATAGGGCCGATTGGGTGATTGATGTGAAGTTAAAATTAAATCTTACTTTTCATCTGCAAGTCTACAGATCATATGCAGGTATTCAAGTGTCAAATCCCGCAAAAAAGATTAACCAAGTATCAAAATTTATCAAATTCCTTTAGTTTTTAAACTAATAATTGCCACATGATTTGCAAGAAAATAAAAAGACTAATAAAAAATACGCAAAAAAAAAAAATCAATAACTGATGATTCTGAGTTTAGATTTCCTCAATTATCCTAACAAAAATCTTATTTTAGTCGGTTGGTTACTTCTTATGCTAAAATATGATAAAATATTCTAATATAATGAAATCCACTTTGGGCTGTAAATCAACTATATCAACAACATGAAATAGTCTACTTTCATGATCTAAACCAAGTTAAAGATTTACTAAGATCAAGAGATTATGCAATTGTCCTTTAACTACTTTCCAACTTTCCTAGGTAAACTCCCTAAAGTTTGTCTTCACAAACTAATATTAACTATTAATTTTTGTTAATCAATTAATACTTTAAATGCTTCACAACTAATGGTTAATTAATTGCAAAGATTGAAACAAAAGATTTAAAATATAATACATATGATTAGTTAACCAATTTAGGAATAGTTGATTCCATCTAACCTTAATAAGAAAAAAAATTAACTAGACACATTAAATATGAGGACTCATGTTTTTATTCTTAAAATAGTTATTTTAAAATTATTTACCCTAGTATTAGTTAATTATATTAACGTTACATGAATTTCTTTTCAATTTCGCTTTAACGCGTGCAAATCGAAAGTTCGTGTATTTCGCGTCAAAATGGCTAAGTGGAGATTTGAGAAATTTATACTAAACTACTAAGAGCGAATACTTACATTGTTAAAGAAATTACATTGGAGGATTAGTTCACTAGTGCAACAAACAAGAGAGAAAAGTGGTAGTACGAGACACTATTCGAACACTATTTACAATTGACTTTTGCAAAGCTTTTGGCCACAATTTCTTCAATCTTCCAAGGGAAGATTCACACAACTCAAACCCTTCTCTCTCTCTTACCTCTCTCGGCCGAACACTCCAAAGGAAAAGGAGGAAGAAAGCTCTTCTCATTTTGCTCCATTCTTGCTTCCATTTCACTTGGAAATTCTCACCCAAATCACATACTACTTGGAGATTCATCCTAGCTTGAAGAAAGGCAACACCTTGTGGAATTTCTTGGAGGTTTTGTGGTAAAAAATTCTGATTTCTCATCTAGGGTTAGAGGTAACCCTTGAACTCTTATAATCTTTCCATTTCCTTCAAGAATCAATGTTGGTTTTGCTTGGATTTGAAACCCTAAGCAAGGAATAAGCTAGAGGACTTGAGGAATTTCATTTCTTGTTTTAATCTTTAGGCTAGCGACCTTGAGATGGATTATAGGTAGCTAACTTGAGATGTAATTGGTTGATTGATATTGTTTATGTGTTGTATGAGATGATATTGGTTAGAAAGTGAAGGAAAAATCGAAGGAAAATAGTGCATGAGAGCTGGCCGAAACTGTCATGTGGTTATCTTGCTTGTATTTCGAATTTTTGTTGGTTGTTTGTGTGACGACCCCACCTTCCTCTAGGGCTAACCCCAGGGTTTAGCGGACCGCCTGCCTAACTCTCGCCAGAACTCACTCACTCACGTCAAATAAAATAGGGTGCAAGCTCAAGAATAAAAGAAATAACAGTTCCCAAGTTTAGAACATATAAATACATTTATTTCTATCTCAAACCTCCATACAAGCTCAAATATATCAAAATGATTTAAGTTCTCAATACATTCAACCCTAATTGACCGACTAGTGCGAGTACAATCGCAAAATTTCTAAAAACTAGACTATGCTAGCCTGAACCAGTCTCACGCCTCGCTCGTATCCCCTGTAAGGAAAACAAATGGCATGGAATGAGTTAAAAGTCCAGTGAGATTCCAAATAGAAAGTTGACCATTATTTAAAAGTGCACGTATCAAATTAGCAAAGTAGCGAGCATAACAAATTCATAAAAGTGAGCAATAACACTTCAAATAGCAAATCTCAAAATGAGCGAGTATAAAATTCTTTTTCTAAAAGAAATAATAGCACTATGAATAACAATCAAAGTATAAAGATACAGATGGCTCTCAGGAGCCAAATTCACGTTGCTTCACCAGAGTTTGATCAAATATTAGTTGACACTCTGTCAACTTTCAAGTAAAGTAACCAATCCAATAGTGCTTCGCTTCACACCAATCCGTCCACCATTCAACCCCCTTACCGGGCCCGAACACCAACTAACCACTGGTGGTAATACTCGAGTATACCGATTAGTCAAGAAGGTATCACTACACTCGACAAAACAAGAGACCCATGGTTTGTTATCTAATCGACCAAGCCCTTGCCAGCTCGACTCGATTACTAGCCAGTGGGGTTTGGGTTCCCAAGGAGTCAACATAGTAGATGACCAATCTACTTAGTCAAGTGAGAAAGTACGGAGACGGGAATGAGAGGCACCTCCCACTCGAATCGAATATGGTACATGCTGCCTTTCAGCACCTACAAGTCAAGCACAAGTTCAAATACAAGTACAAGTCAATGCAAATCAAGCTACTTGTACAAGCATGAATGAGATATCAAGTGTTTAGTTGAGTTAGGTCAAGTGCGATAAAGTACACACTTGCCTGATCAAACCAAGCAAATCTTATCCGATCACATTGGTAAAGAATTTAAATCAAGTATCAAGTTCAGTCATGTATTTGGAAGCACTCACCAAAGATTTAGTGCTTGTCAAAAATCACATTCAGGTGTAACTCCTTGGTTGGAGTCCAAATCTATGATACAATATCATTTAAGAGCTTGAAATCAACTAGGGTTCAAAACTGAAGAGTTTCGCTAAAAGAAAATCAAGTAACTGAAACTCATTTAGGTAGCATTGATGTTACTTATCAAACTCTAGAAAATTCATGCTCGCTCTTTTGATGTCGCTAAGGAAGTGATTACAATTTTAGAATTCACATTTGAGTCTAAAAGACGAGGAAAACATATTCCGAGTGGTCACTACTTTCATTTTTCCAAGGGTATGAGTTTCAGTCAAATTTCAGCTTATATACCTCTAGGAAAGAAGACTCGAATATCATAGACAATCCAAGTTCAATTCGACCTCAAATCTTCGCTCAAGTCGCGAGTACACACGCCTAACCTTCGAGTGAAAATTTGGGCGGCATGCCCTTTGTATTTAGCTATTTTCCAATCATTTATGACTTCATTATTTTCCTCAACTCAGCCCAAATTCACACATAAACAATCTCAACAGAATAGCCCTTCAACTGGGCTCAATGTCATCCAAATACAAGGCAATTCTAGCAATGTAACCATCAAAATCAAAGTTGAAAACCAGTTTTAAAGACGAATAGCTAAGTAGCAGGTTTGATATCTTCCGGCGTTTTGGTTATATTTGAAGCTACGCTTATCGGATTGGGGTAAATTTTATGGCGTTTCAAAACTAAGACAGAGACCTACATTTCCTATGAAGACATTGACACCCAGTTCGTGCATTTTTAAGGTCAAAATATGCAATCTCAGAGAGAACAGAAAGCTGCCTGTGAAATTGGGCTTTTGAGCAGTCAGGGGTATTTTAGTCATTTCACAACGTACAGTGCTTCGATTTAGTCAGGGATATTTTAGTCATTTTATAGGTAAATAGTTAACTTCATGCCCTACAACCTTCATGTTTTGAGCAAAGATTAATTCGGCCTTTATCATGGACGAATATGCAGTGCAGAAACAGGGCAGATTCCACTACACTTGCTGGAATTTGATGTTTTAATGCTTAAAACTAACATTCGTGCCTTGAATCACTACCCCAAGTCCCTATCCAAGCTCATCATCATCATATACTAGCTAAACAACAATAATCACAACTGAAATTTCAAACCCTAGCTGAAAATTATAAACTAATAAGCAAGACCATGAAATCTTCCATAAAATCCATCACAATCAAGCCATGTGTTACTTAAATTGCAAAATAAGAAAGAAAAAGAGAGGTTTGTAGTATAATACCTCAAAACTGCCAAAATAAGTTGTGATACAATGACTTTCTTCCTCCCAAAAGTTCCACCAAGCTCACCTCCAAGCTTTCCCGAAGATTTATCGGAGTGGATTCAAGTTTCACTTTAATTTTCTCAAGAATCAAGCAAGATATCAAATTGGAAAATTTGAAATTTTTCTCTCTTCTCCTCTCCCTTAGAGCTTGGCCAAGATGGTGAAAAATGAAGAAGAATGAAGCCAAGAGAAAGATAAGAAGATAGGAAATTGGTTTGGTCAAAATTGAATGGATTGCCGCCAAATGTCGCCGCAAGATTAAGTCTCAAATTTTTCTTTTTTTGCCTCTTTCTTTTGGTCAAGATTTTCGGCTGATTTAGAGGATATTTTAGGGCTAATTTTGCTGGAATAAAATAAGGAGATTAAGGTAATAAAATAGTGTTCAAGTGGTGTATTCAATCGGTAGCAAACGGTGCACGTCGGTTCAAGCCGATTTTTCCTTAACTCGCGTGTACTAGTGTTTTCACTTATGATTCACTAACTTATTATTAGCACTTCTAATCACACACTTTATCTTATCTACAATCCATTTTTAACCACCAAATTTAGTACACACATCTCACCAAGTGATCACACTACCAAAATGTACCAAAAACACACAAAAAACCCGAGAATATACAAAAAAAACCCTAACTTATGTCATTCCTTTAGAAAAATCATAACTTGAGTTATAATTATAAAAAATTCATACAACTTGGCTTGTTAAAAACTAGATTTCAAATACTAATAATCTTTAGAAGACACCTCAAATAGATTCAGTTCATAAGTTAGTTTAAATTGAGCCATAAACTACTACAACATTCCTATGTTTACTTGTTAAGGGCAGAATTTTCAGTCAAATTTGCCAATTTTCTAGAATTTATGGAGATTGAATCAAACATTAAATTTTATACCATAGGAATCCATATGAGTCTAGTTTCAAACGCATCAAACGGAACTCAATTCTGACTTTCCTATACGAAGTTATAGCCACTTTTCCAAAGCTGCGCAGAGTTTCCTGCAAAAAATTTTAGATTTTCTAACAACTTGAGATTATGAAACTTTTCTTAACAAAATTCACTCCCTTGGCTCACATTCAACCAAGAATCTAAGGCAAGTAAGTTCAAATAAGAGTTATAAAGACAAGTAAAATTTCAAGATCTCACAGTTTGACTGTGAAATTGGTTGATATATGTTTTACATTGTGTGTGCAAAGTGTCTTCCAAAAATCGTTGCATTTGGTTGAACAAAACTTGGATTTTCGAAATTGAAAGAAATCTGGAAATGGTAATCTAGATGTCTGGACAATAGCTCTTTGTTTGAACGAAACTCTTTGTACAAAAGTCAGAACTGAGTGCCGTTAGCGGCATTTAAAACTAAACATTCGTAACTTTCCAACGGTATAAAAATCACTTGCAAGTTCGAATTGAACGAACCGTAGTGATTCAACAAAATTGACTGTCCTGTTGTGATGGTCTGTCCGAGAGGAACAGAGAAGTTGCATCTAGTGACTTGATTTTCTCTCACTTGTGAACTGATTTTGGAAACGACTCTTTCTGATGAAATGTAGCATTATGAACCTAGTTTATAATGCCATAAGCCATTCTTAATTTGAACTTGTATTGAGTGAGATGTGGTCTGATTTTCAAAGTACAACAAAACTGGAAAACTGGAAAGTTTTTCCCTTCTTGCTGGCCGAATGGTCAGAGTTGTTTTGGGGTGTTTTGTTTCGAAAATTTTGATGTCAATTAACAGCAATTGCTTATTAAATATTTATAGGACTTTGGTTCCAAAAATGGATCAAATTGGGGCTGACTTCATTAGGCAAAATGTTTGGAAAAGAAAGAAAATTAAGAGGGCAAATTAGCCTTGAAACATTTTCCGAACTTTGGTCATTTTATTAATTGCCTTCCCACGTGATTTTTTGCGTGAACTTTGATAGAGAAGTAGTCCACATATGAAAGTTTAAGTGTACCAAATTTGGTGTAATTTAAATAACCTTTCGATATCCAAATGATGCTACGAATATGGCTTTTCAAATTAGGAAATTTCTGATCAGTATGCAAAATTCAGATAAATTTGAACTGTTATATCTAGATACTCAAGACTCCGAATTTAGTTCCGTTTATCGTGTTCGAAACCTTGTTTGAAACTCTTAGTGTGTTACGAATTTCAAGGCCTGATTCACTTTCTGTGAAATATGCCGAATTTCCAAAGATTGCTGAAAATCAAGACAGGATCAAAACTGTCTTCTTGGAACTGAAACTTTGAGCTAAAAAATGAGTGCCTTACATCTAGAATCTTGGAAAAATGTCTTCTAGAAACTTCTAGTACTTCGAGCCTAGTTTTCAACAGCATAAAGTTTTCCATTTTTGGATGTACCAAACTCAAGATTTGATTTTTCAAAGATTGTCGCTTAAAGCTAAAATTTCTCGATTTCTTATGAAATGAAAATTTTGAGAACTTGTTACTTTCTTTTGATATCGATAAACTGTTTTAAACTAGATTTCATGGTAGAGACAAGTTTCTCTTGGGATTTTAAACCCTCACTTTTGAATCTCGATTTTCAAGTGATTAAGGTTCTCTTTCATGACATTTTCTTAGTATTGCACAAGTGTACATTCTTCCTTGTTAGCAAGGGGTTTGTAAGTAATAGTGAGTGATAGTCAATTATTATTTGTCCAGACACTTAAGGGAATCTTCAAGAGAATCTCAAAGCGGACGCCTAAAAGCTTGTTTGAGCACTTACTCACTTTTGACTTGGTGAGTGTCAAGTGTATGACTAGTTGCCAATTATATGAATTGCTTCTTATGGATTAAATGATTTATGATTGTCGAGTCGAGTGTGTACTTTATTGCACATGTTCTGTTTTAACTGATTGTATAACTGAACTGCTCATAATTAAATTGTATGGGATTGACTGAATGCCGATTGGAGTGAATCTCCACGGCCTATAACGGTATCGGTCGATTGGAGTGAATCTCCTCGACTCATAACGGTAATTGGGGGACGCCCAAATCTCAATTGGCCGACCTTGCGACTTGAGCCAGCAAGAGATTGGTCAAGAAGCTCGGTGAACCATAAGATAATTGTAAGTTTGATCTATTAAGAGATCTCACTTGGCTAGTCGAGTAGCAGTGCCTTTTATAGAAGAACGGGCCCAGGACTGGGGGTTGTAATAGTGAACTGGAATTGTGAAGAATGTGGAGTTCTACGGACTTAATATCGACCCGGTTGATGGAGTGCCATCGCGGGGAAGTATTTGATCGAGTTTTAGCTGTGATACCCGGACTTCTTTAAACCCTAAATTCTAAAAAAAAAAAAAAACTAAGATTTTTAATCAAAAACCCTAATTTTAATCACTGGAATTGTAAAATCCCTCACATTTCTCTTAAAACTTCCTTTTATTTGGAACTTATGATTTTACAATAGCCTTACCACCCAATCACCCCACAATAAGTGCAAATGAACATGAAAATAAAGGTTTTTCCTTTTTCGTTTTAAGTTAGCGCGAATTAGGGTTTTCACGTTTTTCGTAGTATGACTATTCGGTACCGAGTGAGGATCGAATTTGGTAGCTAAGAGTGATTTTTGGATGAGGAAATATTATATGATTAGGAGTGATAATAATAAGATAGTGATTAGAAGAAAAAAAAATCCTAGTATACGCGATTTAAGAAAATCGGCCCGAACCGACGGGTATCGATCACTACCGATTGAACCCACCACTTGACCACTACTTCCTTACCACCACATACCCTTGATATTTGTACAAAATATCTCTCTCATCCTCATCCTTATAACTGAAAATTGTGGCCAAAATACAAGGAGAAGAAAGAGAAATTTTGAGTGGTTGTGGTAGTGCCAAGTGTTGGCAATTTGTGGCTTTGACTAAACTTCATTTTCTTACCTTCTTATCTTGCAAATTAGCTCATTCTTCCTCATTTTTTTTCTGGTTTGGGCTGAGACAAGAGAGAGAGAAAGGGAGAGCAAGAAAACAAGAAAAACAACCATTTCATCTTGAGTTTGAGTGTATTAAGTGAGGAAACAAAAAACTAAACCGATTAAAACCTTCCTTGAGTGTTTAGCTAGTGGTGTGTTGGTGAAATTTTGGAAGGAAAAGCTAGGGCTGCTCTTGGTAGTCATTTTAGCAAGGTAATAATGCTGTTTTCCCCATTTCTTACTCTTAATATTGTTTAACTTGGCATAGCACCATAGATTTGTGGTGGATAATAGCTATTATCATATTTTGGGTGGATATAGTGTATGTTTTCTTGAGTTACATGAGTTAGGGGTTGAGGTTTTTGTTGCCTATACTTGTTGTATGGAGGTATATGTTGGATCTAAGTTTATATAAGTGATGGTGGTAGTGATTGAAGCAAGAAATGAAGAAAGTTTCCTTTGAATCCCAAAATTCCAGATTTCTGGAAGATTTCATTTCAGTTCTGTCCGGTTTCTTTTCCCTATGTTAGAGGCCGAATTAGGCTTGGCACAAAATATGAAAGTTGTAGAGAATGGTAATTTATAGGTTCTTACAAAATTTCAGCTCAATTGGAGCAACGTAGCCTGTGAAAAAACTGAAATACCCCTGCTGCCCTGTTTTTATCCGAACATACTACTCAGCTTCTGTAATTGGTTGTTTTGACCAGGACTACTGCTGATTTGGCTGTCAATGTCTTCTTATGACTTATAGCCTTGTATCTTAGCTTTCAAATGGCTTTGGAATCACTTGAATTAGAGTTGTATATTCTGAGATATGACGGAATGATTCAGGACTGCCATAGGAAACTTCGAATTGGAAAATCTGGAGTTTTTTTGGTAAATTTGACCTAGATACATTGCAAACTGGACTGAGTGACCTTATTCAACCTTGTAGCCCCCTGTCTTAGCTTCGAAATGGTATAGGTTGCACCTCAATCCGTTAAGCGTAGCCTCATATGTGCCCATTCCGCAAAACCCGTCAAAACTGTCTTCTGTAAACTTCGTTTTCACACTTGTTGTTAGCTTAAATTTTTGTCCTTGTATTGTCTTGAGCAGATTGAGTGGCTGTTTATGTTGTGTGTAATGTTGGGATTGATTGAGGAAAATAATGAAGCCACAAATGGTTGGAAAATAGGTAAATACAAAGGGCGTGCTGCCCAAATTTTCGCTCGAGGACTAATTTTCTATTTGAACTTGTATATTTTCGTTTGGCAAATACTATGACTGTTTTTCCATCTTAAAACATGGTCCTTCTTCAATTGGAAACTCCAAATATTTGCTTACTCTTGCCAAATAAAGAGAAGTGGTTTAGGGTTTTCCTGGGTACTTTGTTCTCCTTTTTACATGAATTTCACTAAGACCTTTAATTTATAAAATCTACGTGAATATGAGATGATTTTGAACCATATAAATGATTCCGAAAACAGTACTTCTTAGCCTATCTAGTTGGATTCCGACTTGTTTTTGATTCAAGTGTTTTCATTGGAAAATGTTATAATCCTTTTGAGTTTGGTTTTACATTTGGTCTACGAAACCCTAATTATTTTGTCTACGGGTCTAAATGTCCTCGTTTCACTTTAAATACCTAATTGTTTATGCTAGATGAGCTGTAATATTCTGTCTCGTTAACTTTAGGTTTTCTCGGTGACTAAGGATAATATCCGGAAGGATATTTTGCAAGTTGTTTCGCGTACATAGGTGAGTGTTCCTTGTTTGTTATATTCTCCTTGACTTCATGCCTTGTTGTTATTGTTTGATAAAGTGTTAAGTGTTTTCAATGATTTCTAAAACGAATTTTCTAGGCGAGCGTGTACTTTATCGCGCTCAACCTAAATAAAACGTGAAATTTTCAATGATTTAATGGTTGATACTAGTTGCGCATAAATGTAAGCCTTTTGGCTGAACTGGGCCCTGCCCCTTGTTACCGATCGACTCGAGCCAGAAGCGGATTCGGTCGGGCGATTTGGTGACCTGGGTGAACATTTGGTATACTCGAGTATTACTTTGTAGTCCGGACAACGTCCGGGTGGGTGGAGCCTGGCCAACGGCCGGGAAAGGGGTGAATGAACGAATGAAAGAACAAACGAGGGATTTTACTTACAAAAATGCATTTTTAAACGATTTGAGGATTAAGGGGAAATGTCAGGAGAACGAACGAACAAACAAATTGCTCCTTGTGAGCCGTATCCTTTTAATGAATGTGTTACTATCGCTTTCCATTGTAAATGTTTCTTGAATTGTTGATACTCCATGTTTCATGTATTGAAATGATTATTTGATTATGTGTTCGAAACCTCACTGAGCTTTTAGCTCACCCCTTTAGTTTTGTTTTCCTTAGCAGGGAAAGGCGAGCAAGGACGAGAACCCGTATAGACTAGCTTGGTCTAGCTCGTAGTTTTTTTGTTTTGTAATGGTTCTCGCTCTAGTGCTTGGCACGGGTTGGTTGCTTGGTGAATTGAGAACCTTTGTATATTAGATGTTTATACTTCCTTTGGAGATAGCAATGTATATAAGTTTCGTTTTAAGTTTTTGATTTTTGCTATATGAATTCTTGTGGTTTTATTTCGGATTTGTTTGAGTGAACGACTAAGTCCTGGCGAGTGTTGGGCAGGCGGCCCGCCGAACCCTTTGGTTCGCCTTAGGGGGGAGGTGGGGCCGTCACATTAGCGAAACAAGTGGAACCTAACTCTTGAGAGCTTTTGTATCCTCATTGAGTGTGTCTATTTTAAATTGTGAATTGCTTGAATGTTACAGCTTTATTTCTCACTTATGTGCTATTGCTACTTGAACTATTGTTTGTATTTTTTTTTCTTCGCCTCACTGAGAATTAGCTCATCCTATTAGTTTTTTTTCCTTAACAGGAGCCGAAATGGAAAGAATTGGAGAAGCCAACTTGATGGACTTATGATTAAAGTTTTGAATGTAATTGTTTAGACAACTTTTGGAGATTGTATATTTTGGGGAATGTTGATGTACTTTTGGTAACTTGTGATGTAAGATTAAATATTTTAAGGAAGCGACTTTTCTTTATACCTTCGACTTTTATTATTCGGTTATTTATCCTTAAGTTTGAACTAAAATTGTATCAAGTCTTGGCTAGAACTGGGCAGGCGTCCCGCGATACTCTTGGGTTCGCCCTTGGGAGAAGTGGGGGCGTCACAGTTGGTATCAGAGCACTAGATTTAGAGATCTATTTGGGAGATATATTAGAACTTTACCTCGAGAATAGGAATGAGAAAACTTAGTTATACCTTAAGTACTGTTTGAGCGAGTTAGTGACTTTAAGTTTCCAACTCAAAAATTGTGGTTATTTTGCAGGGATGGAGAATGGTAATGGAGGACACGCTGCTAATGGTAATGGTCCTACTAATGGTCACGTGGAGTCTCTTAGACCTATTTACAATCGAGCACTTGGTGGAGGAACTCGTGTGCATTACTCGCTTTCTTCTAGGTTTTCCCGATGTCTCTGTAGGACGACACACGCTTATCCTAATGATCTTGTACTGTCCCTTGACGATGAGCGTTGGCAATTGGTAAATACTGCAGACACCAAATTTTTGGTGTTTTATTATTTATTTATTTACTATTTGTTTTTTATTTGTTCTATTTTTATTTGTCACAATTAGTTGTATTTACTTTTAGTTTTAGTGATTTTAGCCATTTTAGCGTAGAATTTCTCAAAGAAAAAGAAAATTGATCACAAAATATGTTTATTTCTTTTAAATTCAACCTTTTGGCATTTTATTTTATTTTTATTAAGTTATTTTGAAAAAAAGAGAAAAATGAAAAAATGAAAAAAAGAAATTGGAAAGTTGCATTGTGTTGTTTCTGGTTTATTTATTTTTATTTAATGTTAATTAAGTTGTTTTTGTTATTATTATTATTATTATTATTATTATCAATTTTGTTTAATTAATTAGTTGTAAAAAAAAAAAAAAAAAAAAAATGTCGCCGCTTGCACGCTGCATTTTTATTGCAGCGTGCAAAGGACGAAGGGATGCTGATCAAATGGCCAAGAAAAAGGGGGCTGGACGGGGATGATTGCTGACCATTAAACACAGGGTTTTGGGGGTGGTTAGCTCATATAAAGAGGACAGAAAACAGTAGCCGCAAAGAGAGCTAAGGGTGACGGGGAGAAAAATCTGGAACCAGAAGGAAACGGCGGAGAGATAAAGGGGAGTTTTGGGGGTAGAGATAGAAAAAGGTTACGGGAAGAGCTGGAGAGGAAGGAACCAACGAGAGCTTGAGGGCTGAACCAAAAGGGGAGGTTTTGGGAGAGGGTTCGGACTAAACAAAAGAAGAGAGTTTGGAGGATAGAGAGCGGCGGCCGTCCATGAAAGGAAAAGAAAAACGAAAGGGACGGTTAGAATCTGGGCTGAGGGAGATTAGAAGGGGAAGGAGAATCCAGTAGCAGTTGGGGTTTCTGAGAGAACCTAAGCGCGAGAGAGAAAGCGGTCAAGCCGGAGCAAAAGGAAAGAAACCAGAAAGGAGGGTCACGGGCTAGAAAGCTACGGGCAATGAAACGAAGGAACGGCAAAGTCTGAGCTCCAAGTCGCGGTTCCTCCAACGCTGGCTTTCCTGGGGCAGAACTCTCTTCTTTCAGTTCGGGTTCGTACTTCTCAACCCTATAGGCGACAAAGGTAATCCGTTTTACTCAAGATAAATGTAGACATGTTGAAAATTCTGGAAATCTAGCTTGTTCTCCCGATATGATGTTCCCTCTCTTTGTGTAAATGGATAACCCGGGTACTAGTTTTACATCGCTATGCTTAGAGCTTGTGTTGTTGTCACTCATGAAACACAGGGTATAGGAGTCATTCCTAGCTTCATTTAGTTGATGTTCAACCCTAAATTTGCCGAAGGAAGGCTGTAAAAATTTTCCAGATTTGCAAGCTCTCTTCGGCTGGATTTCTTTTTGTGTTCAAACATAATAGTTGCAGCCCTGCGCACAGAATCTTTCTTTTTGTTGGGTTGTTGAAGCCCGTGGTCTATATGAAATTTGAGTTGCTTGGCGTTTGATTGTGTGTACCATCCATAAGTTTCTGCTCAATGTTACAATCAGTCTTTGCGTAGTTGAATAAGCAAGCACAGAAAATGGCTTAAAATTAAAGACAAGTCTGTTTTGATGTTTCTTTGGCTGTTGTTTTGTTGTTTCTTGCCGTTTGTGTTTGGGCTTCGATGTTAAGCAAAGTAAATGTTGAGTTTTTGGCTGTTTGCTTGGAGTTTGATTCTCTGGATAAGCATGCTTGATAATAAAATGGGTGGAAGTCTTGATTGAACAAAATCTGGTTTGATGTTAATTGTGTACCTGGATTGTATTAACAAAGGGGATTTGAAGGTTTGTGAGATTTCTAACCCGCAAACAAAATAAGTTTTAGTTGACCTCCTTTCATATAATATCAGCGTGGGTTGAATTGCAAGGTTGAAGCAGAATTTTGTCGCAGCACTGATTGATAGGAGCTGCGTTTTTCACTTCCCTCTCCCTGTCTCAAGCTCACACATCCAAATTTGTTTAATGATCTTGTGAATCTGATTATTTCTGTCTTTGGGATTAGCTATGTTCCTGCTCTTTGGCTTTGGTTCATCACCTGATTTGTTGTTCAAATCTGATGCTTTAAAGAGAGTCTGCCAGTAAAAACGTTGCCCAGAATTTGTTTGCAGACGTTTGTTGTGTTGTCTTGCTGAAAATGTTTGTACATTGCATCTGAGAGTTGCAGAAGCTCTTGTGAAGAGGAGAGCTTCGACTAGGCTGCATAAAGTTCTGGAAAATGCATGTTTCAGTTCCTCTCTACCCTCGAATTCCCTTGTTTGCTTGTCTAAGTGCGCATTCATGGCGAGCATAGTGCACCTTGAGCTGCAACTTTACAGCAGAAATGTGGCAAAGTTGCAGCAGATTTTAAGTTTCTTTTCTTTCTTTTCTCCTGCTTTGTGCACTCATGTCCCGGAAGTTGGGTTTACCACACAGTTTGGGAGGTTTAGCTCATGTTCTTGATGCTAGAGAGCTGGATTGTATCTTCTGATTGAGACGGCATGTTTTCTGTTTCATGTTTTCCTGCTGTTGTGCGAGATGGTCAGGAGCGAAAGAATGGTTAAAATTGCAGAAAGAATGGTAGAAGCATAAGTCACGTAGCTGCATGTTTTACATGAAAATATGTTCTGGAATTTGCACTTTGACCCCCCAAGTCTCCCCTTGTCCTGTTATGGCCCAATCAATTGAATGATTTCCTCAATTTGGTCCTTGGTAGCTTTTAATTTTACAACTTCATTGCTTGTTTGTTTCAATTGACTACCATGCTTTGTTTCAATTGCACTTCATTCATGACTTTAAGGGCTTTATGACCAAGTGAGCTTGTGTTTGCCTATTTTCTTTAATTTTCCCAAATAAATTGGTACCTTGACCTTTTCTTTTATTTTGGAGGATAAATAAGTGATTTCACTTCATTTGGACCCCAATTGCAAGGGAGGTAACCTCTATCTCCTTGATTTTCATTTCTCCTATGTGATCCAACGTGCTAAGCGTGAATTGCATGTCTACGTTGCTTTCCTTACCTCCTTGCATGCATTTACTTGCTTTTACTTTTATTTAAGTTTTTATGGGGTATGTGTACACCTCTTGGCTTGTAATAGATAGGGCTTGGCGAGCAATTTGGTCCATTTCCCCTTCCCCCTTTTGAAGTCTTATTATGGGGTATGTGTACACCTCTTGGCTTGTAATAGATAGGGCTTGGCGAGCAATTTGGTCCATTTCCCCTTCCTCTTTTGTTTTAGTTAGTGAATGTAATAGGTTCATTAGCTTGGTTGCATGCCTACGTGTTAAGTGTTACTCGCTTTGTTAGGGCCTTGCATCTAGTCGAGCATGCTAAATGTTATGTGCTATGTGTTTATAAGTGTTTGGCATGTCTACTCGCTTTCTATAGCCTGAATGAATGAGATGAATGAATGTACGTTTTCACTAGTCCAATACTAGTAGGAATTCATAGATGGGCTAGTCCAACGCTAGACCCTTAGGATTTCCCTTTCGATAGTGCATATTTGCATGTTCACTACATGTCATGCATTTTTCTTAGTTTTATCATTTGGCATGCTCCTCGAACCCCTTTTCCCCTCATTTTAGGATTTTTGCATCTCATACTAGTTATAGGGTTCATTTGCCTGGAGAGTCCCCTTAAATATGGGATATAGACGAGTGTGGCTTTTTCTAAAGCCTTAGCACGCTTGTATCCTCTCTATAAAAAGGGCAAATTGAGTCACGATTTAGGTCTCCCCGTACCCAATATGCATGAATTCCCTAGGCTCATGCATTCTCAATCCATTCTATCATCACACTTTCACTTTTGTCTCATTTGCACACATGCACCTTTTTATCACTTTCACTTGCACACGAACACTTTTTTATCTTCACTTGCACACGAACACTTTTATCTTCACTCGCACACGAGTACTTTCATCTTCATTTGCACACCGACACTTTCGCACTTTTCTTTAAATTGCATACATGCATTTTTGCCCACTTGCACTTGGAGTATATATATTTGCATTCAAAGACATTTGCACACCTCCACTTATATCGTATTTTTATCAATCTTCCCACTTCACAAACTCACATTTTCACATAGCATGCATTCCACTCATTTTTACGTCATTTAGGATCATGTGTGACCTCTCCGAAGGATCATTATTGGGCTTCACAATTAATGTGATTGGCATCACTCAACCTTTGAAGAGAAATTTCCCCCATGTCCCCCTAGGTCTAGGTTTTGCATTCATATAGACACATCCAACACGCGATACATACCTTGGGTAGGAAAAATAGGAAAAATTGGTTTAAGTCACGCAACTAGCCTTGGCTAGGTCGAAGGGGTGCCTTGGATTTTTATCCTTGCCTTCCCTTTCGTCAAATGTGACCCCCGATCCCTCTTTTTGGTTACGTAGACCCAAAAGTTCTTTAAAAGGGTTTATTTACTTTTTTCATTCAAAAACAAAAAACCATTTTTTGGGTGACTTGGTACACCCTAACCCTATACCAAGTGGCGACTCCATTTTTGATACAAAAAACCCTTTTTGAACTTTATATGGCCAAACCGTCGCTTTATCAAATCCCATGGCCTTTATTTTCATTTTGCACACGTTCACACCACACTACACACACCACCACACATCATCCATTCAAAAAGTGGGGCGCGACAGTTGGCGACTCCACTGGGGACTTCCTAAGTGGGTCCAAGCATTTGATTTAGCCATTCTTTTCCTTTTTCTACCTTTTTTATGTATAGCATGTGGATATTAGGGTTGCATCTTCCATTTTTAGGACCCTTTGCCTCACTCGCGTCTCAAACCACTCCCTCGCTCACGAATGTATGATTGGTTGATTGGATGTATGTTTACTTGTTTATCTCGCGCTTGCATTGCATTTGGGAGGGGTGTGTGTCACCTTTAGAGCCTCGCGTGGTTCTCAATCCTTTCCCTCAAATAGGGAACACTTCATACGTGCACGTTTACTTATTGTTATCCCATTTTATTTTATTTTTCGTGGGCTCTTTCCCACACCGCCTTGTAGGATTAGGAATGATTTCTCTGGGTATGTGGATGGTGTGCCTTGCGCCCATAGCAATACCTAGGGGATCGCTCGAGCCACCGACCGAGGGTCTTGGGATTGATGACCCATTCCCTTAGGTCTGAAGGCTTGGGGACCTTTTAAGCCTTATCGAGTCTAGTCGCATTAGTGAACCCCACCCTCATGCATCCATGTTAGCATTTTCCTAGGTTAGAGTCAGCCTCACCCTCTTTTAAGCACATTAGGCACGAGGGAAGGGATTCCACCCCTTTTACTTGTTTTTTTTATTGTATTTCTTTTCTTAATTGCTCCCAATGTGTTATGTGTACTATCAACTGCACTAACCATTTCATTGTTTCCTTGGTTTGCATTCATGTGCCCTAGCAATAAGAGGCCTCTTTGGCACTCTTTTAGTGACTCACCCACTAGATAGCTCACATGTTTAAATTTCAGTCTTTGCACTTACTTTTCAGTAAATACATTTCATGTTTAGACCTTTTCCCCCCGTTGCATTATTTATATCCTTTAGGCCATATTTGTCACATATTTACATCGTTTTAATAAATGGCATCATGCACAAACCATAGAAAGGGAATGCCACATAGGGAATCCCGTGTTTAGGAATAAGCCACCTTGTGTCTCGGATACCTTTTTGGCCATTTTATCAAAAATTGGTAAAAATCCCTTGCGTGAAGGACATTAATTTGAAGAAATTCACGAATGATACCTCCTATTGAGACGATAAATAAATTGAGGCCGAAATTTGATTTTTAGAAGGTCATAGACTAATGCACCTCAATAATTTTGAAATAACCAATGGCCGGACAATTCAACCAATCCATTTTGCCAATTCATTCAATAAATCATCAAGTCATTTGACCAATTTACCCTTTTTAGGGTCACCTGGTCGATTTTTGAATAAATCGTCAATTCATTTGACCAATTTACCCTTTTTAGGGTCACTTGGTCGATTTTGAATAAATCATCAATTCATTTGACCGATTTACCCTTTTTAGGGTCATTCGGCCGATTTTTGAATAAATCACTAATTCAATATCATTCATTTGGCCAATTTACCCATTTTTAAGGCAACCGAGCCGATTTTGAATAAATCAAGTTTCGTTCGATCTATTTGATCAATTTACCCTTTTTTAGGGTGATCTGATTAATTTTGGATAAATTAAATTTCATTCAATTCATTTGACCTATTTCCCTTTTTAGGGTAATCCGGTCGATTTTTAATAAATTGTCAATTTCATTTGACCAATTAGGATTTCAATGTCGAATTTCAAAATGGAAAACCTAGTCGATTTTGAGAAAAACATCCATTGCATCCAGCCATTTGATCAGTTGGAGTTTTGACCCGTGCTTCACTGAGAAAAGTTCCAATCTCTTCGATAGGAAGTTCGTCAAGGTCAAACCCGTGCGTTTTTGCAAATTCTTGTATCGATCAAAAGTGATCAATCCATTCGGACGTTGACCTCATGTCTCGTCACCCCAATTGACCAAATTTTTCAAAATTATTTTTCACTCAATGAGTTGATCAGATCCGTCAGGTATGGTATAGTGCCTACCCTAGAGGATTGCATTTTCATGCTAGGCCTACCTTTGGCATAAAAGGGTTCCCCCATAGGACATGCATACCGATTTTATATTCTTGCTCACTGACTCTGGGTATTTTTCTTTTGTTTTCCCCCTCCCCCTGTATTCGTAAAATACTCCAATAAAGGGAAAATATTTTTCTATATCTGATGACACTTCTGATCTAATAAAGTGTCAAAATTGCAAGTATTGTGTGATTCTTGGGCAGATCCTACAATGAAAACATAAATGATCTATCTGAAAGCTCTACGCTAAAGCCTCTGAGAGATTTTGTAATTATTTTTCAAAGGAAAATTCTGTTTATTTGATTTGTTAATACATTTTGTTCCAAAAGAAAATGAGATGAAAAGTGTATATGTGGAGCTCTTTACAAGTTCCTCTCTTCTCATTGTATTATGATTGAACGACAAATTTTGTTTTAATCTTGTTAGTAATAAAGTTTTGGACAATTATTATTTTGTGTATATTCATGTACATTTCATTCTTTAGCTCATTAAGAGATTTCATGATGAATTTTAAGAAATAAGACCAAATTGAGATTTTTTCAATCTCCAGCCTGGAAATTCGCAAGTGTATGCTTTCTAAAATCCTTGTGTACACTAGATTGGTAATCTGAGCTACACAATAAGAGTGCTCAAAATTGAAAGAGGTCACTCAGAAGGCCCATGAGATACCTTTCTCTTTCACTTAATCCCAAAATAAAGTCAGTCACATGGATCGATAAATTGGGGCAACTTTTGCTTGAAAATGTTCACTGTGTCTAATCCAGTTCAATCCACATCTAAGTGAAAGCAAAAATGTGCATTATTCTTATTTGTTTGGAAAATTTGGAATGATACTTCACGCATTCATTTCTCTATCTATACAGATTTTATCATTCGCTCTCCCATTTGAGCCTTTACAAGAAAATTTTCGTTTCAAATAAGAGCCTTAATGATCAATACCCTTCATTGGAAAATTTTCAAATATCGAAAAGAAGAATGGATTGTCAATGAGCATTTCGTTACTCTGGTTGTCATGAAGTGTAAGAATGATACTTTGGTCATCGTTTCTACAACCTAAACACTATTTATCCCTTGCATCCTCATTTGAGCCAAAATTGGAAGTTCTTTTCAAAGCATCTATGATCGCACCCCACATTGGGGAGGGAGATTGGAAATTTTTTCCAAAAAGGGGAAAAGCAAAAATGCTAGAATAAGGAGGGAACCGCAAATCGGGAAAATTTGATTCCACTTGGGTTCCAATTAAAAAACAAGTAAAGAAGAAAAGGAAGAGTTTTTGTCCGCGCGGACCGCCTATGTTTCACAAATATGGATGAACAAGGGTCTTCCTCAGCCAGTTAATTCAGATACATGCAAAAAATTTTCCATTAATGAAAGTTTCATTTCAGAGTCATTGTAAGGGCGGAACGAAAGTCAGGCCCTCTTCTTTTCCAATCAAACATTCTATCCCTAGTTATCCCTTTTGAGCCTTTAGAATGAAATATTTCGTTTGGCAACCTTTGAGAATCGCAAACCCCACACTGGGGCAAGTTGGGTTGAAAAAGGAAAATTTCAAGAAGTGGAAAAAGTGAAAAGCCACAAAATCAAAGGACAAAGGCAGAAAAGAGAACCTCAGTTCAAAAATAAATTGGGGCAAATTTTGTGAAAGTTCAAAAGAATGGCAAAAGGCCGAAAAGTCAAAAGAAAAAAGAAAATGAAAGTGAAAAGCCTCAATTGAGCATAAACTGAGGCAAATTCTGATTTTACCCTAAAATAGGGTTGGAACAACAATGCGATCTCAGATTCTTCAAACCACTCTCGAAATCTGCCTTCAAGCCTTAACTTTTCTAAGCACCCCACCTAACCCCATTACAAAGCTGAAAGTCCTGACTTCTGTTCTTTGCACTGGCCTTGTCAAGGAAATCTCTGATGCCGAAACTTTTAGCTGTATTTCTGAATTGATCAGATGTGAGGTTGACACTGCTCTTCATGTGAAAACCCGCGAGGGCACTTTTTAAAAGGGGAAAAGGAAAAAAGGAAAAAGAGAGCGAATGCAAAAGAAAAATGCAAAAGATTTGATGAGAAAAATGCAAACAAAGTCTGAGATCTTTGAGTTCAGAATAGGGGTAATTTTGGGAAAATGCGATCTTCGGTGCAATGTCCTTGAAAGACTTATCTTTTAACTATCGTTTTCAAGCCACATTACAAGCTCACAAAGTCCATCGCTGACTTATTTCTTCATGACAACCCAAAGCGAGGATTATGCTCGTAAGAAATCCATCAATCATTCGTGATCATGGGGGTATAACCAGTTTTTACAGGTTTAGCTATCGCTTCCACCCATTTTGTTGCAAGCCTATAAAACTCATACGTTGACTAAGTTTTCTTCAGAAATAAGGGTGACAAACTCTTTGCTTTCACTAAGATGTGGTATTGAAGGGATTACATGCCATCTGAGCACATGAATAAGACAAATCTTGACCTCCCATTTCCAAATCAGACATAACACCCATTACCCAAAGCATCGATGCTAAAGTGAGGAAGAAATCTTTTGTAATTTGGCATTATTTTGAGAAATTCATCATGAAATTTTCTGTGTAGTTTTAAGCAAGACGTTTTATATGCTTCACATTATACAGAAAACACAGTTTCTTACTTTGTTCAAATAAATGGAGAGGCATCCAAACCAATTGTTTGCAATCAAATAGGCCCGTACTGGGGCAAAATTTTTATTTGCAAGATTTCGTAAAATAAGCCCACATTGGGGCAAATTTTTTATAGCTCGTTTGAGGATCTCGTCAAAGAGTCAAGTAAGACTTTCAAATCAATCACGCTGCCCTTTTCAGGCAAATTTGAATGCATGAAAGCCCCCTGTGCAGGTATTCATAGTTGGAATCGACGAAAGAGCATCTGGCGATATGGAAGGCTGATGCCGAAGAAAGAGAAGAAAGAAAGGAAAAAGGGCCCTACACTGGGGGCAAATTATTTTTGAAAAAAATTCTCTCGAAAAATCAGAAAAATTCAAAAAATCAAAAAATCAAGTTCAAATTTTTGTTTCTTGGAAAATCAAATTTAATTTCTTGTGATCTCCCACTGACCATTCACAAGACGTTGGGCCTGAGTTTCGTGCCGCATCAAATTGGGACCGGGTTTCATCCCGCCAATCTCGGCAGGACCAGGTATGATCCCGCTGACCGCTTTTATCAAATTGGGACCGGGTTTCATCCCGCCAATCTCGGCAGGACCGGGTATGATCCCGCTGACCGCTTTTATCAAATTGGGACCGGGTTTCATCCCGCCAATCTCGGCAGGACCGGGTATGATCCCGCTGACCGTTTTTATCAAATTGGGACCGGGTTTTATCCCGCCAATCTCGGCAGGACCGGGTATAATCCCGCTGACCGTTTTATCACATTGGGACCGGGTTTTATCCCGCCAATCTCGGCAGGACCGGGTTTAATCCCGCTGACCGCTTTTCTCACATTGGGACCGGGTTTTATCCCGCCAATCTCGGCAGGACCGGGTTTTATCCCGCTGACCGTCCACACCCCGTCAGGCTCAGATGTCGTCTCACTGACCAACTCATCATACTGGGGCAAATTTTGAAAAGATTCCCTCAAAAAAAAATCAGAAAAATCAAAAAATCAAAAAAATCCAAAAATCCAAAAATCAAAAAATCAAATCAAGTTCTCACGGCAGGTTCGGGTTTGATCCCACTGTCCGATTGTCAAGACATTTCATTTTCACCGCCACTGGAGCGTGGGTTTGTCCCACTAGTGTGCCTTTCATTTGCATTCGCCGCTAGCCGTTGGGTTTGTCCCACTAGTGTGCCTTTCAATTTTCATTTGCATCACTAACAAACATGGGTCAGTCTCATTAACCCTTCATTTCACTTCTTTCATTTGCATCATCAATAAACATGGGTCAATCCCACCAACACTCCATCTCACTTCAATTCATCAATTTTAAATTTCTGTTCGGGTCTATCCCGTGGGTCTATCCCAATTTTACATTTCTGTTTGGGTCTATCCCGTGGGTCTATCCCAAATTTTACATTTCTGTCCGGGTCTATCCCGTGCGTCTATCCCAATTTTAAATTTCTGTTCGGGTCTATGTTACATTTCTGTCTGGGTCTATCCCAATTTAAATTTCTGTCCGGGTCTATCCCGTGGGTCTATCCCAATTTTAAATTTCTGTTCGGGTCTATCCCGTGGGTCTATCCCAATTTAAATTTCCCAATTGGGTTTCTGTCCGGGTCTATCCGTGGGTCGGGTCTATCCGTGGGTCTATCCAATTTTAAATTTCTGTTCGGGTCTATCCGTGGGTCTATCCCAATTTTACATTTCTGTCCGGGTCTATCCCATTACTTTTCTTCCGGGTCTATCCGTGGGTCTATCCCAATTTTACATTTCTTCGGGTCTATCCCGTGGGTCTACCCCAATTTTACATTTCTGTTCGGGTCTATCCCGTGGGTCTATCCCAATTTTAAATTTCTGTTCGGGTCTATCCCGTGGGTCTATCCCAATTTTACATTTCTGTTCGGGTCTATCCCGTGGGTCTATCCCAATTTTACATTTCTGTCAGGGTCTATCCCGTGGGTTTATCCCATTTTACATTTTCTGTTCGGGTCTATCCCGTGGGTTTATCCCATTTTTCATTTTCTGTTCGGGTCTATCCCATTTTACATTTTCTGTTCGGGTCAAGTCCCGTTTTTAATTTTATGTTTGGGTCAGTCCCATTTTAGAATTTTTGTTCGTTGGAATCATTTTGCAGCCGAATAACACAGGTAAGTATTTGGTGTCTACTTCTTTGTCTCAAGTTTTTTCAAAACTCAGACAAAGAGGGGCAAACTGTAGACACCAAATTTTTGGTGTTTTATTATTTATTTATTTACTATTTGTTTTTTATTTGTTCTATTTTTATTTGTCACAATTAGTTGTATTTACTTTTAGTTTTAGTGATTTTAGCCATTTTAGCGTAGAATTTCTCAAAGAAAAAGAAAATTGATCACAAAATATGTTTATTTCTTTTAAATTCAACCTTTTGGCATTTTATTTTATTTTTATTAAGTTATTTTGAAAAAAAGAGAAAAATGGAAAAATGAAAAAAAGAAATTGGAAAGTTGCATTGTGTTGTTTCTGGTTTATTTATTTTTATTTAATGTTAATTAAGTTGTTTTTGTTATTATTATTATTATTATCATTATCAATTTTGTTTAATTAATTAGTTGTAAAAAAAAAAAAAAATGTCGAAGGGATGAAGGGATGCTGATCAAATGGCCAAGAAAAAGGGGGCTGGACGGGGATGATTGCTGACCATTAAACACAGGGTTTTGGGGGTGGTTAGCTCATATAAAGAGGACAGAAAACAGTAGCCGCAAAGAGAGCTAAGGGTGACGGGGAGAAAAATCTGGAACCAGAAGGAAACGGCGGAGAGATAAAGGGGAGTTTTGGGGGTAGAGATAGAAAAAGGTTACGGGAAGAGCTGGAGAGGAAGGAACCAACGAGAGCTTGAGGGCTGAACCAAAAGGGGAGGTTTTGGGAGAGGGTTCGGACTAAACAAAAGAAGAGAGTTTGGAGGATAGAGAGCGGCGGCCGTCCATGAAAGGAAAAGAAAAACGAAAGGGACGGTTAGAATCTGGGCTGAGGGAGATTAGAAGGGGAAGGAGAATCCAGTAGCAGTTGGGGTTTCTGAGAGAACCTAAGCGCGAGAGAGAAAGCGGTCAAGCCGGAGCAAAAGGAAAGAAACCAGAAAGGAGGGTCACGGGCTAGAAAGCTACGGGCAATGAAACGAAGGAACGGCAAAGTCTGAGCTCCAAGTCGCGGTTCCTCCAACGCTGGCTTTCCTGGGGCAGAACTCTCTTCTTTCAGTTCGGGTTCGTACTTCTCAACCCTATAGGCGACAAAGGTAATCCGTTTTACTCAAGATAAATGTAGACATGTTGAAAATTCTGGAAATCTAGCTTGTTCTCCCGATATGATGTTCCCTCTCTTTGTGTAAATGGATAACCCGGGTACTAGTTTTACATCGCTATGCTTAGAGCTTGTGTTGTTGTCACTCATGAAACACAGGGTATAGGAGTCATTCCTAGCTTCATTTAGTTGATGTTCAACCCTAAATTTGCCGAAGGAAGGCTGTAAAAATTTTCCAGATTTGCAAGCTCTCTTCGGCTGGATTTCTTTTTGTGTTCAAACATAATAGTTGCAGCCCTGCGCACAGAATCTTTCTTTTTGTTGGGTTGTTGAAGCCCGTGGTTTATATGAAATTTGAGTTGCTTGGCGTTTGATTGTGTGTACCATCCATAAGTTTCTGCTCAATGTTACAATCAGTCTTTGCGTAGTTGAATAAGCAAGCACAGAAAATGGCTTAAAATTAAAGACAAGTCTGTTTTGATGTTTCTTTGGCTGTTGTTTTGTTGTTTCTTGCCGTTTGTGTTTGGGCTTCGATGTTAAGCAAAGTAAATGTTGAGTTTTTGGCTGTTTGCTTGGAGTTTGATTCTCTGGATAAGCATGCTTGATAATAAAATGGGTGGAAGTCTTGATTGAACAAAATCTGGTTTGATGTTAATTGTGTACCTGGATTGTATTAACAAAGGGGATTTGAAGGTTTGTGAGATTTCTAACCCGCAAACAAAATAAGTTTTAGTTGACCTCCTTTCATATAATATCAGCGTGGGTTGAATTGCAAGGTTGAAGCAGAATTTTGTCGCAGCACTGATTGATAGGAGCTGCGTTTTTCACTTCCCTCTCCCTGTCTCAAGCTCACACATCCAAATTTGTTTAATGATCTTGTGAATCTGATTATTTCTGTCTTTGGGATTAGCTATGTTCCTGCTCTTTGGCTTTGGTTCATCACCTGATTTGTTGTTCAAATCTGATGCTTTAAAGAGAGTCTGCCAGTAAAAACGTTGCCCAGAATTTGTTTGCAGACGTTTGTTGTGTTGTCTTGCTGAAAATGTTTGTACATTGCATCTGAGAGTTGCAGAAGCTCTTGTGAAGAGGAGAGCTTCGACTAGGCTGCATAAAGTTCTGGAAAATGCATGTTTCAGTTCCTCTCTACCCTCGAATTCCCTTGTTTGCTTGTCTAAGTGCGCATTCATGGCGAGCATAGTGCACCTTGAGCTGCAACTTTACAGCAGAAATGTGGCAAAGTTGCAGCAGATTTTAAGTTTCTTTTCTTTCTTTTCTCCTGCTTTGTGCACTCATGTCCCGGAAGTTGGGTTTACCACACAGTTTGGGAGGTTTAGCTCATGTTCTTGATGCTAGAGAGCTGGATTGTATCTTCTGATTGAGACGGCATGTTTTCTGTTTCATGTTTTCCTGCTGTTGTGCGAGATGGTCAGGAGCGAAAGAATGGTTAAAATTGCAGAAAGAATGGTAGAAGCATAAGTCACGTAGCTGCATGTTTTACATGAAAATATGTTCTGGAATTTGCACTTTGACCCCCCAAGTCTCCCCTTGTCCTGTTATGGCCCAATCAATTGAATGATTTCCTCAATTTGGTCCTTGGTAGCTTTTAATTTTACAACTTCATTGCTTGTTTGTTTCAATTGACTACCATGCTTTGTTTCAATTGCACTTCATTCATGACTTTAAGGGCTTTATGACCAAGTGAGCTTGTGTTTGCCTATTTTCTTTAATTTTCCCAAATAAATTGGTACCTTGACCTTTTCTTTTATTTTGGAGGATAAATAAGTGATTTCACTTCATTTGGACCCCAATTGCAAGGGAGGTAACCTCTATCTCCTTGATTTTCATTTCTCCTATGTGATCCAACGTGCTAAGCGTGAATTGCATGTCTACGTTGCTTTCCTTACCTCCTTGCATGCATTTACTTGCTTTTACTTTTATTTAAGTTTTTATGGGGTATGTGTACACCTCTTGGCTTGTAATAGATAGGGCTTGGCGAGCAATTTGGTCCATTTCCCCTTCCCCCTTTTGAAGTCTTATTATGGGGTATGTGTACACCTCTTGGCTTGTAATAGATAGGGCTTGGCGAGCAATTTGGTCCATTTCCCCTTCCTCTTTTGTTTTAGTTAGTGAATGTAATAGGTTCATTAGCTTGGTTGCATGCCTACGTGTTAAGTGTTACTCGCTTTGTTAGGGCCTTGCATCTAGTCGAGCATGCTAAATGTTATGTGCTATGTGTTTATAAGTGTTTGGCATGTCTACTCGCTTTCTATAGCCTGAATGAATGAGATGAATGAATGTACGTTTTCACTAGTCCAATACTAGTAGGAATTCATAGATGGGCTAGTCCAACGCTAGACCCTTAGGATTTCCCTTTCGATAGTGCATATTTGCATGTTCACTACATGTCATGCATTTTTCTTAGTTTTATCATTTGGCATGCTCCTCGAACCCCTTTTCCCCTCATTTTAGGATTTTTGCATCTCATACTAGTTATAGGGTTCATTTGCCTGGAGAGTCCCCTTAAATATGGGATATAGACGAGTGTGGCTTTTTCTAAAGCCTTAGCACGCTTGTATCCTCTCTATAAAAAGGGCAAATTGAGTCACGATTTAGGTCTCCCCGTACCCAATATGCATGAATTCCCTAGGCTCATGCATTCTCAATCCATTCTATCATCACACTTTCACTTTTGTCTCATTTGCACACATGCACCTTTTTATCACTTTCACTTGCACACGAACACTTTTTTATCTTCACTTGCACACGAACACTTTTATCTTCACTCGCACACGAGTACTTTCATCTTCATTTGCACACCGACACTTTCGCACTTTTCTTTAAATTGCATACATGCATTTTTGCCCACTTTCACTTGGAGTATATATATTTGCATTCAAAGACATTTGCACACCTCCACTTATATCGTATTTTTATCAATCTTCCCACTTCACAAACTCACATTTTCACATAGCATGCATTCCACTCATTTTTACGTCATTTAGGATCATGTGTGACCTCTCCGAAGGATCATTATTGGGCTTCACAATTAATGTGATTGGCATCACTCAACCTTTGAAGAGAAATTTCCCCCATGTCCCCCTAGGTCTAGGTTTTGCATTCATATAGACACATCCAACACGCGATACATACCTTGGGTAGGAAAAATAGGAAAAATTGGTTTAAGTCACGCAACTAGCCTTGGCTAGGTCGAAGGGGTGCCTTGGATTTTTATCCTTGCCTTCCCTTTCGTCAAATGTGACCCCCGATCCCTCTTTTTGGTTACGTAGACCCAAAAGTTCTTTAAAAGGGTTTATTTACTTTTTTCATTCAAAAACAAAAAACCATTTTTTGGGTGACTTGGTACACCCTAACCCTATACCAAGTGGCGACTCCATTTTTGATACAAAAAACCCTTTTTGAACTTTATATGGCCAAACCGTCGCTTTATCAAATCCCATGGCCTTTATTTTCATTTTGCACACGTTCACACCACACTACACACACCACCACACATCATCCATTCAAAAAGTGGGGCGCGACAAATACCAACAGAGATTTTCTCCAGAAGGTCGAGGAGTTGAGCCTTATAGTGAACGCTCAAGGTGATAGGATTGCTAAGCTAGGGGGACAGTAATGAACGAGTTGGTTAGGGCTGAGGCCGCTCGTGATGGGAATCAAAGGGCTAGAGCTCGATTGAGTAGAATACGCGAGGTGGTCCGGGATCGAACTTCTGGGATCTTGACAGACACCACTATGTTGATTGATGATGTGATGGATGTTGTGCAGAGTCCAGTTCAGGAGGGCACTGAGGAGGAACCTTTCGAGGAGGATCCGGAGAAAAACCCTGAGGAGGAGGTTCTGTCTTATAGTCCTGCTGAGGATTAGACTAGGAGTGATAAATCTTTTGACTTGTATAGTTAGGATTAGTTGGGGTGGTGCTAATTCAGAGGCCATTGTATTTTGCTTGACTGCGTAGCCTACTTTTGAGCCACCTAAATCTACTTTTGACATGTATGCCTAATTGCACTCTTGTGGCACCAGTGTATCATATTTTTGTAAACACCCCATGACTTGCTAATTGTATAAACCGTAAAGTGTTAATATATGTTAGTAATTGTTATTTCCAATGGTTTCATGTTAACTCTTATTCTGAGTATTTTCCTTGCATAATTATTTTTTTCTTGCATTAGGCATAACTAGAATTATGGACAGACGAAGGAGTGGTAGAGGTTGTGGGCGTGGGACTAGGCAAATCCAATCTCAAGGGGATGATCAGGGATCGGCAACTAGACCGATCCAAGGACAAGAAAATATAGAGGGTAACCAAGTGGGTACTGCCATTAATAGGATGATTGATATTTTAGAACGATTGGCAGAGCAACAGGGCCCAGGGCCATTTAACCAACCCGAGGCCCAGAATAGAGGTGATGATGGAGCCTTGGAGAGGTTTTTGAAATTTGCTCCTCCTAAGTTTACTGGAAAACTTGATCCTGAGGTAGCGGAGAACTGGTTGGAGAGAATGATCAACATATTTGCCACCTTAAACTATACCGAAGATAGGCGAGTAAACTTTACTGCTTTCCAATTTGAGGGCATAGCACGTGCTTGGTGGGACGTGATAAGGGGAAAATGGGAAAGAGCGCAGACCCTTTGGATTTGGAAAAATTTCACGAGGGAGTTTAATGAGAAGTTTCTTCTGCCCCTAATCCAAGAGAAGCGGGAAGACGAATTCATAAAATTGAGGCAAGGAACCTCTAGTGTAACCAAGTATGAAGGAAAGTTCACTAAGTTTTCTAAGTACGCTCCAGAATTGGTGATTAATGAGCGGAAAAGGATAAGGCGCTTTGTGCAATGACTCAATGTGTAGATCCAGGAAGTGTTGGCAGCAGCCCAAATCTCTACGTTTATCGAAACTCAGGAGAAAGCGCAGAGAGTTGAGAGCACAAGACTGCAAATTAGGGATTTTCACACTAAGAAAAGGAATATTTCTAGTTATACTTCTGGACAGGCAAGTAAGAGTGCCCCACCTTCCAAGATGGAAAGAGAAACGGGAGGAGTAAGGTCATTTGGAGCTCCAAGAGAGGTTTTATCAAGAGGAGGTCGTAGTGGGTAAGGTCAATTGAGAGGAATACCTTCTAGTGGTCAGGTCGTAACTCCTCAAGTTAGTTGTGGCTACTGTGGCAAGTCAAATCATTCGAAGAATGATTGTTGAAAAAAGTCAAAAAAAGTGCTTATACTGTGGCAGTGCCGGGCACCAACTCGCGAGTTGTCCAAATAAGCCGAAGGTAGGAGGTAGCACTCAAAGGCCAGAAAAGTCAATCTCTAAACAAACTAGTGCTAGAGGGAGTCAACCAAAAGTACCTGATAGGGTTTACGCATTGAATTATCAGCAGGTCCCCGATGCTATTGAAGTGGTTGAAGGTACGATCCCTATTTTCCACCGTTTAACTAAGGTTTTAATTGATGCGGGTGCGATACACTCTTTTGTGAACCCTATCTTTATGAGTGAGATAGATGTGAAGCCATTTAAATTACCTTATGATTTGGAGGTTAGAACACCTACTGGGGATCAAAATTTAATCGCTAACTTGGTATATAGAAATTGTGAGATATGGGTTGGAGAGCGAAAATTGCTGGCCGATTTGATGGGTTTAACTATTAAGGGGTATGATGTTATCTTAGGAATGGACTGGTTAGTTCGTTACCATGCGCAGTTGAACTGTAAGACGAAAATGGTAGAATTATGCATTCCGGAAGAGGCAACCCTAAAATTGGATGTAAGGGGTAGATTAGCCTCATCTGCTCTTATTTCCGGAATTTGAGCTAGAAAAATGTTATGGAAGGAAATTCAAGGATATTTGGCTTTTCTTATAAGTACTCCTAGTGATAAGGTGAGATTGGAAGATATGACTGTAGTGAAGGAGTATCCGAATGTTTTTCCTAAAGAATTAGAGTTTTTGCCTCCGGAAAGAGAGATAATTTTTAAGATTGATGTGATTCCAGAGGTAGCACCTATCTCTAAGACGCCGTACAGAATGGCTCCGGCTGAATTGAAAGAGCTAAAGTTGCAATTACAGAACCTTCTAGAGCGAGACTTTATAAAGGCAAGTGATTCACCATGGGGAGCACCAGTGTTGTTTGTTAAAAAGAAAGATGGGAGTTTAAAACTATGTATAGACTACCGAGCCTTGAACGATATTACCATTAAGAATAAGTACCCTTTGCCCCACATTGATGAATTGTTTCACCAATTGCAAGGGACGGTAGTATTCTCAAAATTTGATCTCAGGCAGGGCTATTATCAGTTGAGAATTTTGGAAAAAAATATACCTAAAATTGCCTTTAACTCGAGGTATGGACATTTTGAGTTCGCAGTAATGCCGTTCGGATTGACTAATGCACCTGCGGCTTTTACTTCTGGGATCTTGGTAGACACTACTATGTTGATTGATGAGGTGATGGATGTTGTGCAGAGTCCAGTTCAGGAGGGCACTGAGGAGGAAACTTTCGAGGAGGATCCGGAGGAGAACCCTGAGGAGGAACTTCCGCCTGATAGTCCTGTTAAGGATTAGATTAGGAGTGATAAATCTTTTGACTTGTATAGTTAGGATTAGTTGAGGTGGTGCTAATTTAAAGGTCATTGTATTTTGCTTGACTATGTGGTCTACTTTTGAGGCACCTAAATCTACTTTTGCCATGTATGCCTAATTGCACTCTTGTGGCACCTGTGTGTCATATTTTTGTAAACGCCCCATGACTTGCTAATTGTATGAACCGTAAAGTGTTAATATATACTAGTTATTATTATTTTCAACGGTTTTATGCTGGCTCTTATTCTGAGTATTTTCCTCGCGTAATTATTTTATTTATTGCATTACGCATAACTAACATTATGGACGGATGAAGGAGTGGTAGAAGTCATGGACGTGGGACTAGGCAAATCCAATTTCAGGGGGATGATCAGAGATCGACAATTGGGCCTATCCAAGGACAAGAAAATGTAGAGGGCAACCAAGTGACTACTGCCATTAATCGGATGACTGATATTTTAAGACGATTGGCAGAGCGATAGGGCCCAGGGTCATTTACCCAACTCGGGGGCCAGGATAGAGATGATGATAGAGCCTTGGGAAAGTTTTTGAAATTTGCTCTGCCTAAATTTATCAGGGAACCTGATCCTGAGCTAGCGGAGAACTGGTTGGAGAGAATGACCAACATATTCGCCACCTTATACTATACCGAAGATAGGCGAGTAAATTTTACTGCTTTCTAATTTGAGGGCATAGCACGTGCTTGGTGGGACGTGATAAGGGGAAAATGGGAAAGAGCGCAGACCCATTGGATTTGAAAAAATTTCACAAGGGAGTTTAATGAGAAGTTTCTTCTGCCCCTAATCCAAGAGAAGCGGGAGGACGAATTCATAAAGTTGAGGCAAGAAACCTCTAGTGTAACCAAGTATGAAGGAAAGTTCACTAAACTTTCTAAGTACGCTCCAGAATTGGTGATTAATGAGCAGAAAAGGATAAGGCGCTTTGTGCAAGGACTCAATGTGTAGATCCAGGAAGGGTTGGCAGTAGCTCAAATCTCTACATTTACCAAAACTCTGGAGAAAGCGCAGAAAGTTGAGAGCACAAGACTGCAAATTAGGGATTTTCACACTAAGAAAAGGAATATTTCTAGTTATACTTCTGGACAGGCAAGTAAAAGTGCCCTACCTTCCAAGATGGGAAGAGGAACGGGAGAAGTAAGGACATCTAGAGCTCTAAGAGAGGTTTTATCAAGAGGAGGTCGTAGTAGGTAAGGTCAATTGAGAGGAATACCTTCTAGTGGTCAGGTCATAACTTCTCAAGTTAGTTGTGGTTGCTGTGGTAAGTCAAATCATTCGAAGAATGATTGTTGAAGAAAGTCGAAAAAGTGCTTATACTGTGGCAGTGCCGGGCACCAACTCGCGAGTTATCCAAATAAGCCGAAGGTAGGAGGTAGCACTCAAAGGCCAGAAAAGTCAACCTCAAAACAGATTAGTGCTAGAGGGAGTCAACCTAAAGTACCTGATAGGGTTTACGCATTGAATTATCAGCAGGTCCCCGATGCTACTGAAGTGGTTGAAGGTACGATCCCTATTTTCCACCGTTTAACTAAGATTTTAATTGATGCGGGTGCAACACACTCTTTTGTGAACCCGATCTTTATGAGTGGGATAGATGTGAAGCCATTTAAGTTACCTTATGATTTGGAGGTTAGAACACCTATGGGGATCAAAGTTTAATCGTTAACTTGGTGTATAGAGATTATAAGATATGGGTTGGAGAGTGAAAATTGCTGGCCGATTTGATGGGCTTAACTATTAAGGGGTATGATGTTATCTTATAAATGAACTGATTAGCTCGTTACCATGCGCAGTTGAACTGTAAGACGAAAATGGTAGAGTTATGTATTCCGGGAGAGGCAACCCTAAAATTGGATGTAAGAGGTAGATTAGTCACATCTGCTCTTATTTAATTCGAGCTAGAAAAATATTGAGGAAGGGAATTCAAGAATATTTGACTTTTCTTATAAATACTCCTAGTGATAAGGTGAAATTGAAAAATATGCCTGTAGTGAAAGAGTATCCGAATGTTTTTCCTGAAAAATTAGAGTCTTTGCCTTCGGAAAGGGAGATAACTTTTACGATTGATGTGATTCTAAGGGTAGCACCTATCTCTAAAACGCCATACAGAATGACTCCGGTTAAATTGAAAGAGTTAAAGTTCCAATTACAGGACCTTCTAGCGCCAGGATTTATAAAGAAAGTGATTCACCGTAGGAAGCACCGGTGTTGTTCGTTAAAAAAAAAAGATGGGAGTTTAAAACTGTGTATAGACTACCGAGACTTGAATGATATTACCATTAACAATAAATACCCTTTACCCCACATTGATGAATTGTTTGACCAATTGCAAGGGGCGGTAGTATTCTCAAAATTGGATCTCAGGCAGGGTTATTATCAATTGAGAATTTTGAAAAACGATATACCTAAAACTGCCTTTAACTCGAGGTATGGACACTTTGAGTTCGCAGTAATGCCGTTCAGATTGACTAATGCACCTGCGACTTTTATGGATTTAATGCACAGAATCTTTAAGTCTTATCTGGGCCAGTTTGTAGTGGTATTCATTGACAATATACTAGTATATATTTCAAAATTTTGGATGATCATGAGAAATATTTGAGAATTATTTTACAAACTTTGAGAGAGCATCAGTTGTATGCTAAGTTTAGCAAATGTGAATTTTGATTGAAAGAAATGACTTTCTTAGGCCATATAATTTTGAAGTATGGAATTAAGGTGGATCTAACCAAAATTGAAGTGATTTCTAACCGGAAGCAACCAGAAAATCCTACTGAAATTCAAAATTTTATAGGCTTAGCAGGATATTATCAGAGGTTTATCGAAGATTTTTCTAAAATTACTAGACCCATGACTGAGTTGACTAAGAAAAGTGAAAAATTTATATGGAACCCGAAATGTGAAGAAAGTTTTCAGGAGTTGAAGAAACGTTTGACAAGGGCACCTGTGATAGCTTTATCAAATGGAAAGGATAATTTTGTGGTCTATACAGATGCTTCAAAAGAGAATTTGGGATGTGTATTGATGCAAAATGATAAGATGATAGCATATGCCTCTAGGAAACTAAAACCGCACGAGAGAAATTATCCAACTCATGACTTAAAGTTAGCAACTGTTGTATTTGCATTAAAAAAGTGGAGGCATTACCTCTATGGAGTAATATTTGTGATTTTTACAGACCACAAGAGTCTTAAATATTTGTTTTTTCAAAAAGAGCTGAATTTGAGACAACGTATGTGGATAAAATTCTTGAAAAACTATGATTACATGATAAATTACCATCCAGGAAAAGCAAATGTAGTGGCTGATGCTTTAAGTCGTCAAGTGCAGGTGGCAGGATTGATGATTAAAGAATTGCACTTGTTGGAAAAAATTAGTTGTTGGAATCCTCGACTTAAACCCAGAAAAGTGATCTTTGGGAATATTGTCATGAAATCCATTTCGTTGGAACATATTAAGGAAGCTCAAGAGAAGGATTCTGAAGTACAAAAATGGTTGGATAAAGCGAATAAAGGGGAAAAGTCGGATTTTAACTTGAGAACAAACGGTGTATTAAAATTTCGAAATCATATAATAGTGCCAAAGGATGAAGGGTTTAAGAAAGAAATTTTGGAAGAAGCACACCGATCTAAGTACACAGTATATCTTGGAGGGAATAAAATGTACCAAGATTTGAAGAGTTTGTACTAGTGGAAGAACATGAAAAAGAAAATTGCTCAGTTTGTCCAAACTTGTCTAATTGCCAGCAAGTTAAAGCCGAGTATCAAAAATCATCTGGTTTTTTGCAACCCTTAGAAATACCCGAGTGGAAGTGAAAAAATATTACCATGAATTTTATATCTGGATTACCAAGGACACAAAGAGATCATGATGCAGTTTGGGTGATAGTAGATAGATTGACCAAATCGACTCACTTTCTGCCGATTAGTATGAAGTACCCATTGGAGAAGTTTGCTAAATTATACTTGGATGAAATTATAAGGTTACATGGTATACCTGTAAGTATTGTGTTCGATCGAGACCCTAAATTTGTTTCGCGATTCTGGCAGAAAATACAAGAACTGTTAGGGACTAAATTGAATTTTAGCACTACCTACCACCCACAGACTGATGGACAATCGGAGAGGACGATTCAGACTCTTGAGAACATGTTAAGAACTTGTATTTTGGATTTTGGAGAGAGTTGGAGTAAATACTTGACATTGGTGGAGTTTACTCATAATAATAGTTTCCATTCATCCATTCAAATGGCTCCGTACGAAACACTTTATGGCCAAAAGTGTATATTTCCAATTTATTGGGATGAAATAGGTGAAAGAAAGATTTTAAACCCAACTACAGTGCCTTGGATTGAGGAGGCGCGAGAAAAAATAAAGTTAATACGCCAGAGGATTCAAACTGCACAGAGTCGTCAGAAGAACTATACAGACAATCGAAAGAAGGATTTAGAATTTGCGGTTGGAGACCAAAGAGCCGCATAGAACTTGAGTTTTTTGGAAGATTGTCTAAAACTTTACTGTAGTGCACTGTAGAAGTTTTTGAAAAAAATTTTTAAGATGAAAAACTTTTTTTCTTTTCTTTTTCTCTTTCTCTTTCTTTTTCAATCCTTCCTTTTTCTTTTCTTTCCTCTCTTCTTCTTCTTCTTCTTCCTTCCCCCTCCCCCGTTACCTCTGCCTTTCCAGCAGCCATGGTCCTACCATTTTTTTTTCTTTTCTTTCTTTTTGTCTTTCTTTTTCTTTTTCATTTTTTTCTTTTTCTTTTCTTTTCTCTCTTCTTCTTCTTCTTCCTTCCCCCTCCCTCTTCCCTGGTGGTACCAGACCTCTGCCTCGTTGAAGAACCAGCAGCCATGGTCCCAAATTTTTTTTCTTTTTCTCTTCCCCTCTTCTCCCTCTCTACTCGCCTCTCCCCCTCTACTCCTTTTTACCCTTCCCCTCTCTCTCCCGAAGCCAGAGAACCAGCAGCCATGGCCAAACAATTTTTTTTTTACTTTTTCTATCCCCCTCTTCTCCCTCTCCCTCTCCCCCTCTCCAACCCTTTCATACTCTCCTCCCCTTCCCCCTCCCTCTTTGCCCAATCCGGTCGCGTGACCAGATCGCAAATGCGGTCTGGTGCCACGAATGGCTGCGATCTGGTCACGTGACCAGATCGCAGCTAGGGAAGAGAGAGGGTGGCCAAGGAGGGGAGGGAAGGAGAGGAGGAGCGAGAGAGGGAGAGGGAGAAAAAAAGGAAAAAAAAAGGAAGGTCGGCGCCGAAAGCAGCAGCGGAGATGGAGGTGGCCGACGATAAAGGTGTCGTGGATCGGGGTGGGAGAGAAGGAAGAGGAAAAGAGGACGTTTTTTGTACATTAGATATTTTGAAGTGTGTAGGTTAAAAAATTTTATAAGTTTTTTTGGGTTCTTGTAGCTAAAGTTGTTAAAAAATTAGTAGCTAAAAAACTTGGCCAAAAAACTCGGTTCCAAACAGGACCCAAGTTTTTCTTAAGATCAGTCCTCTGAAAGCGAGTTTGATGGCAAGTAGAGAAAAGAAGTTACAACCGAGATTTGTATAACCATATAAGATACTTTAACGTGTAGGGAATGTGACTTATAAGTTGGAATTGCCACCTAATTTATCTCGGATCCATAACGTTTTCCACATATCGATGTTCAAGAAATATCATTCAGATTCATCTCATGTCCTGTAACCAGAAAATATTAAGATTGACAAGACACTAACCTATAAGGAGAAACCAATAAAGTTTCTAGACCGTAAGGTGAAAGAACTGAGGAATAAGGGAATCCCGTTGGTGAAAGTTCTTTGGAGAAACCATGAAATAGAAGAAGCAACTTGGGAAATAGATGAGGATTTTCAAAAGAAGTACCCAGACTTTTTTCCAAACCAAGGTATGAATTTCGTGGACGAAATTCTCTTAAGGGGGAGAGGATTTGAGAACTCGTGTTTTTATTCTTAAAATAGTTATTTTACAATTATTGACCCTAGTATTAGTTAATTATATTATCGTTACATGAATTTCTTTTAAATTTCGCTTTAACGTGCGCGAATCGAAAGTTCGCTTATTTCGCGTCAAAACGACTAAGTGAAGATTTGAGAAATTTATACTAGATTACTAAGAGTGAATACTTACAGTGTTAAAGGAATTACATTGGAGGATTAGTCACTAGTGCAACAAACAAGAGAGAAAAGTGGTAGTACGAGACACTATTCGAATACTATTTACAATTGACTTTTGCAAAGTTTTTTGCCACAATTTCTTCAATCTCCCAAGGAAAGATTCACACAATTCAAATCCTTCTCTCTCTCCTACCTCTCTCGGATGAACACTCCAAGGGAAAAGGAGGAAGAAAGCTCTTCTTATTTTGCTCCATTCTTGCTTCCATTTCACTTGGAAATTCTCACCCAAATCACATACTATTTGGAGATTCATCCTAGCTTGAAGAAAGGCAACATTTTGTGGAATTTCTTGGAGGTTTTGTGGTGAAAAATTCTGATTTCTCATCTAGGGTTAGAGGTAACCCTTGAACTCTTCTAATCTTTCCATTTCCTTCAAGAATCATGGTTGGTTTTGCTTGGATTTGAAACCCTAAGCAAGGAATAAGTTAGATGACTTGAGAAATTTCATTTCTTGTTTTAATGTTTAGGCTAGCAGCCTTGAGGTGGATTATAGGTAGCTAACTTGATGTGTAATTGGTTGACTGATGTTGTTTATGTGTTGTATGAGATGATATTGGTTAGAAAGTGAAGGAAAAATCGAAGGAAAATGGTGCATGAGAGCTGGCCGAAATTGTCCCGTGGTTATCTTGCTTGTATTTCAAATTTTTGTTGGTCATTTGGCTGTAAAATTGATTGATATATGTTGTACATTGTGTGTGCAAAGTGTCTTCCAAAAATCGTTGCATTTGGTTGAACAAAACTTGGGTTTTCGAAATTGAAAGAAATCTGGAAATGGTAATCTGGATGTCCGAACAGTAGCTCTTTGTTTGTACGAAACTCTTTGTACAAAAGTCGGAATTGAGTACCGTTAGTGGCATTCAAAACTAGACATTCGTAGCTTTCCAACGGTATAAAAATCACTTGCTAGTTTGAATTGAGTGAACCGTAGTGATTTAACAAATTTGACTGTCCTGTTGTGATGGTCTGTCCGAGAGGAATAGAGAAGCTGCATTTAGTGGCTTGATTTTCTCTCACTTGTGAACTAATTTTAGAAACGACTCTTTCTGATGACGTACCAAACTGATTTTGGACGTACCAAACTCAAGATTTGATTTTTCAAAGATCGTTTAAAGGTGAAATTTTCCGATTTCTTATGAAATGAAAATTTTGAGAACTTGTTACTTTCTTTTGATATCGATAAACTGTTTTAAACTAGATTTCATGGTAGAGACAAGTTTCTCTTGGGATTTTAAACCCTCACTTTTGAATCTCGATTTTCGAGTTATTAAGATTCTCTTTCATGACATTTTCTAAGTATTGCACAAATGTACATTCTTCCTTGTTAGCAAGGGGTTTGTAAGTAATAGTGAGTGATAGTCAATTATTATTTGTCCAGACGTTCTAGGGGATCTTCAAGAGAATCTTGAAGCGGACTCCTAAAAATTTGTTTGAGCACTTACTCACTTTTGACTTGGCGAGTGTCAAGCGCATGATTAGTTGCCAATTATATGAATTGCTTCTTATGGATTAAATGATTTATGATTGTCGAGTCGACTGTGTACTTTATTGCACTCATTCTCTTTTAACTGATTGTATAACTGAACTACTCATAATTTAATTGTATGGGATTAACTGAATGCCGATTGGAGTGAATCTCCTCGGCCTATAACGGTATCGGTCGTGGAGTGAATCTCCTTGACTCATAACAGTAATTGGGGGACGCCCAAATCTCAATTGGCCGACCTTGCGACTCGAGCCAGCAAGGGCTTGGTCGAGAAGCTCGATGAACCATGAGATAATTGTAAGCTTGATCTATTAAGAGATCTCGTTTGGCATATTCGAGTAGTAGTGCCTTTTATAGAAGAGCGGGCCCGGGACTGGGAGTTGTAATGGTGAACTGGAATTGTAAAGAAAGTGGAGTTCTACGGACTTAATATCGACCCGGTTGACGGAATGCCATCGCGGGGAAGTATTTGATCAAGCCTTGGCGAAACAAGTGGAACCTAACTCCTGAGAGCTCCTATATCCTCATTGAGTGTGTCTATTTTAAATTGTCAATTGCTTGAATGTTACAGCTTTATTTCTCACTTATGTGCTATTGCTACTTGAACTATGAGTTTGTATGTTTTTTTTCTTGGCCTCACTGAGCGTTAGCTCATCCCATTAGTTTTGTTTTCTTTAACAGGAGCCGAAATGGAAAGAATTGGAGAAGCCAACTTGATAGACTTATGATTAAAGTTTTGAATGTAATTGTTTAGACAACTTTTGGAGGTTGTATATTTTGGGGAATGTTGATGTACTTTTGGTAACTTGTCACGTAAGATTAAATATTTTAAGGAAGCGACTTTTCTTTACACCTTCGACTTTTATTATTCGGTTATTTATCCTTAAGTTTGAATTGAAATTGTATTAAGTCCTGGCGATAGCTGGGCAGGCGTCCCGCCGATACTCTTGGGTTCGCTCTTGGGAGAAGTGCGGGCGTCACATTAAAGAAAAATAATAATCAACTAAGAAAAAAAAGATTTAAGAAAAGAGTAAAGGAAATTTATCCAAGATAGATGTAATCTCCTTTTTCTTCCTCCAATCTTCAATAAAGTCCTAACTAAGAGAAATATGAGAAAAAAACTAATCTACCCTATACTACTCCTAATACCTACTCCTTTCATCCATAAAAGTTCGTCACTTTTCAGGAACATGAATTTTTTTTATACAATAGAGATCTAGAAGAAATAAGCTACTAAACTTCCTATATTGCCCTTGACCGTGTTGCCCTATTTGCATAAAGTAATGAAGGAAAGTTGCCCTAATATTGGTTGCATTCAACTCAAGGCTCAAGGGACCACATTTGATATGAAAGGCCTTCACTATTATTTCAAAGTGTATGCTACAAGTTCTACCATCATGCCATCAATACCACTCACATATGTATAAGTATGTTTCTATTGTTTTGATATCTACAAAACAATTTTGCATTGAACCCACACATTGAATGAAATATGTAAGGGTAAAACAAGAAAAGCGTACAAATTTTGTTTACCATTTATAGTAAACTACAATAATTTTGGGACGAACCAAAAGAGAAAACATGACACTATTATTGGGACGGAGGGAGGACTTTAAATTGGAAATCTACATTATAAAATAGACTATAAAATATGCCCAAAAATTCTCTATTCATCCACCAAAGGCCATTTTCATAGATGAAAAGAATTGGAAACTAATTAAGAAGAGAAAGCCCTACCAGGATAGGATTTTGATAGCTCTTTCCTCAAATTTAGATGAAAGTATCTCTATGAAATAGGCAGCTACAATATCAAGACAATGCAAGAAAGTTGTAGCCAATCTTTTCTATAGATCAAAACTTAGATCATATGGATGTCTAGGTACAGATTTATGTACAAAATGCCACCAACTAGTCAGAAGACAATTGTGAAAGTTTTAAAAATGTAGCACTAGGAAATTATTTTTTGTAATTCAAACTTTTGAATTGTAAAATGTCAAAACTAGACTTTGATTCTTAAAGAATTGCGTCTATTGATCTTATTTGTGTAAAGCATCAAGAATCATCTCAATTTGATACTGCATCTTGAGTCATAGCCAGAATACCGAAACGCGTAAAATCAGAATCCAAATCTTTTTTAGAAACAATATTCTTAATTTTTACAAGGTGGTTTTAGCTCAATTTCCTTATTTTTCCACACTTTCTGAACATCTTTTAATATTTAATAACCTTTCTTAAATGCTTCTTTAAGTACTTTTTCATTTTTTTTTCAAATCCTATCAAAACGAGCATAAAGTGCACCTAAAACTTTTATTCTTTTATTTTAACTTTAATCTGTGCTTAAAATAAGCAAACTTAAAAAATCCTAAAATGAACAAATATCAAGTGCAAAAACATAATAAATGGAATCAAAGACACATACAAAAATAATGCAAAATAAGATTTGGGTTGTGACCTAACAAAAAGGCGAGCATGCACAAGGGGTGCTTACTATAAAGATGCATTTTTAGGTTCTTTGTATTGATGATTTGAGTCATTGGTAAGAATCTTGCAGGGTAAGTTTTATATATGCACTGCTACTACTATGAAGTATCAATAAGTTCATGTTAGTGTCAAGCTAAACTATGATTAAACAATGACTACTTAGATTCTTCGATACTTTGTATTGAATGTTCGAATCATTCGTAAGAACCTCTTTGAGAGGAAATGCTATGTGTGTAAGCTAGTCCTATGAAGCAACAAGTCCATGTTAATATCAGGTTCAGCTATGATTAAACAATGATTGTTTGGAGGGGTTGAAGGTAAGTTGGCATTTAGTTGGCAAAATTACGAGTGTTGCATTTATCAAATGTTCCTACTGATGTGTATAAAGTTATATACAAAAATTGGACCCATAACACCATGTTTGTTGCATTGGTCAAAGGCTTCGCTGATGTGTGATGAATTATATTCAAAAGTTGGAACTATTGACTAAAAGTGTGTATCCTCAAAAGTCAATCAACTTTTAGGTCTTGATATATAATTGAACTATTTATATTATAACAAATGACATCTTTATCATATTGATTGTTTATTTGTTTATATTTATATGATAAAGTTCTTAGAATAAATTTAATCAATGAAATCAAGAGTGTTATGATGATGAAGTTGATTTGGTCAAATTTAAGGTGTATTCTTAAATATTTCTAATTAAAGTATTAATAAGATAGAACATTGTTAAGATGGTTAGACTACCATATACTATAATTCTTCTATATGATAAGTTGTAGACCTTATCTATTATAATGTAGATATTAGAGTAAGTATATGGGTGCTTGATAGATGATCAAGCTCACTAGGTTTATCATTATAGAGCTTTCCCTAAAAGTGGCAAAAGGACTTTTAAGTAACATTTGTATAAGTGATCCTTAGACTTGTAGTTATCATAGTATCTTGATTGTGGATTACTATACCATAACACTATGATTGTTTTTCGTAAATGGGCTACTCAAATCATTAGTGATTGCTTTTCATTATTGGTCACTTATAAAAGTATAACTCAAGAAATCTTAATACTAAATGGATATGTCTTGGAAAGCTATTTCTAAATACTTCTTCATTGGAGTTATATTTTGGTATAAGAAACTATCATTAATCTTAGTGGAATAGCTATGTATTCCATATACTAAGATTAATATAAGAAAAGTATGTTAAAAGAATATTACTTACATAGTAAATGCTCACTAAAAGAGTGAAGTCATCCACTTAAAATTTGTCATTACATGAGTGGTTATGATGTATTGTTAGATACCAATCTTGATATATAAGAATAAGAAGATTGATTGATAGAACTAATAATAAATTAAAAAGAATTTTAATTGATCTAATTTTTATTTATTCAGAATTCTAACTTATAGTTATTACCATGACAACCCAATGAGTCATATACAGTAAGAACTTCTTTAGTTAGATCAAAAGAATTTTAGGTAAGGACCTGAAAGATAAATTTTTATAACTTATAGTTTAATTTATAAGACAAATTCAACTTGAAGGACTTATGGTGCAAACAAGAATAATTTTCCAAAACAAGGGTTGTATTAGAATAAGGAAGCTAAATTTATTGGAAACTAGTTTCTAGTTTTTAGAAGAATTTCAAAAAACTATTCATCTATAAATGCTCCCAAACTTTTACTAGATTGCCCAACCTATTTCTCAAGACTCTGAATAGATATTTGTTGGGATTGAACCATTTGATCTATTTTCTGTATGTATTAAAACATCATATCCTCCATATTAGGCTTTTTCTCTTGAATAGGTTGACGAGGGTACTGTGGTTTTTGCTGTTGCCCTTGGAACTCCGATGGCCCCATAGGTTTATTCCCTTGCTCCCTCCAAGAAAAATTAGGATGATTATGTCACCCTGGATCATAAGTTTTTGAGAGAGGATCATTCCTTTGTTGCATTCATTAATCTCCATAAGCTTTGACAAAATTAACATCCTCTACCATAATAGACGGATCTCTATTATAGTAGCCTGTAGTTGTATGCTGGCACATTGCAATTAGCACAAGGTTCTGACTAGTGAGTTTCATGAGTAAGCAATGACTGCATTTGTTGCATTTGTGTACTTAACTCAGCCACTCGTGAACTCAGATCTCTTCGTGTAGATACTTCATGTACACTTGCTCTCTTACCCCATATTGTCTTTTGTTGAGAGTTACTAGACAGTAATTTACATATTTTAACCAACTCCTCTAGAGTCTTATCTCCAATGTACCCTCCTACTGCAAAATCTACCATATTTTGGGTCATGAAAGTCTGCCTATCATAGAAAAATTGCACTTCTAGAGCAAAAGGATACTGTGATGAGGACATTGGGCAAGCAGCAACTAAAATTGTTCCCAATTTTAGTGAATGGGTTCTCCCTCCATTTGAGAAAATGCGCAGATTTTATTCTGCAAATCAATACTCTTTTCCGGTGAGTAATATTTAGTCATAAAGATGTTGTACACATCTTTCAAAGTTGCTAAAGACCCCTCTAGTATATTCAAAAGTCATGATTTTGCATGATCCCTGAGGCAATAAAGGTAGCACCTCATCCGCAATTCATCTTGAAATAACCTATTCAGTGGAAAAGTCTACACCACGGTATAAAATTCCAGGATGAAAGTGATTGGATTCTCAATAGCTAGGCCATGAAAACCAAGTACTAGATTGAAGTGCACGGTCTTTAGCTCATAATTTCTTGTCTCTTCACTCAACTTGATACAGTGTGGGAAATGCTACAATAATAGGACATTGGATATCCCTCAGACAAAGTCCAATAGATGGAGCTACTAGTGGCACCAGTTGCTGATTATTATTGTTGTTATTATTGTCACGATTGTCATCTACCATGATTTCTTCATTTGTGCTTGTTGACTCTGCGAACTCGATTGCAATATTAATACCAGGTGATGGTGGTTGTGATGTCTGTTTCTGCAAATGTGATTGTTTCCTGGAGCACTTTGTAGTTTTCTCAATTTCGAGGTCATATACCAAATCACCCTTTTGTAATCGGGTCATACACCAAGTACCTATGCAAGAGGATTATAAATAAAGTGAAGAACTAGAGATAAGAGAAAAAAAAGAAAAAGAAAAATAACTAAAATAGAGAAATTAAGCGTCGTCCCCTGCAATGCGGTCAAAACTTGATCGACAATTTCTGCAAACGAACACAGTCAATCATAGTAATAAATCACCTGGAGTATTTTAGGGTTGAATCCATAGAGATGAGTTAATTTTCTACTTTCATTATTCTAACAAAATAACAAAACTTAAATCCAAGGAGTTGTTTGTTCTAACTAAGCAATAAAATAATAATAAATTCAAATAAAGTAGTGTGAAAAAACAATAGACATGAGCCTAGGGTTCCAGGTTTTAATCCAGAATTTAAGTTAATTGTCTAGTTAATTTCTTAACATACAATGAACGCATCACCACTTGTATTTTAGATTATCTCTTGATACATCTAAAGTGTCCATAATTAAATCCTACATCTCTCTCAAGATTACAAGCATTCAATTAAACCCTTCAAAAATTTTGATAATATAAGTATGTCATACAAATTCTAACATACTCTTGTGATTAGGATAAATATATTTATCTATGTAGTGTACGGTTGTATCTTACCTCTTAGTTTGATATAAAACCAAAAATCATGTCTATTATGATCAGGCATAGACACATAATGAAAATCAAGATAGATAAAACCATAGCAAAAAGCAAGAAATTAAACTAGAAAATGTGACGACTTCACCTTCCCCTAGAGCGTACCCTAAAGGTTAGCGGATCACCTGACCAACTCTCGCTAGGACTTACTCACAAACTCTAAAAGAAAACAAGAACAATACTCATAATAACAAGCGCAACAACAATTTCCAAACTTAAATAGAGACCTTCATTGACATCAACTGTTTGTGCAACTCTACATTCAACAAGGGATACAAGCTTATAAATCAAAACCAAACGATCCCGATATAAAGCTAAGAAATGCTCTCTAGGACATCCAATCATAACATAAACAAAAGCCCTGCCTTCTTGACTCACACTCCCACATTCTCACCTCTTGTAAGAAAAACAAACTAAAGGAATGAGCTTTCGCCTAGTGAGATCCCAACACAACATGCAAACGAGGTAACAAGTTGGCAATCACGTATATCACAATCTCAAAGTAAGGAAAACAACTAGCAATTTATCAAACCTTATAAAACTCACATGATGGGATTATCACGTATTCTATGACAGCAAATAATATCCAGATAACTCATTTAACAAAGTACAATATATAACACATTCATGTAAAAGGATACAGTCTGCTCTTAGGACAGGATCCATAGCAACTTGTCTGGAATCCATTGACACTCTATCAACTATGAAATTATAATATCTGTAGATCATCACTTATCTTCAGTCCCGTTCCTCCGATCATCCCCATATATCAGGCCCAAACTCCAAAGATAACAGTAGAGGTAATACTCGAGTATACGGATAAACAGTGTGATAAACAATAAATGGTCCCCATGGTTCATCAATCTCCTCAACCAAGCCCTTGCTGGCTCAATTCGATCAACTAGCCAATGCAGTTTGGGATCCCAAGCACTCAATATATCGATGAGATAACATTTTCAACCAACTTTCAAGTCATACACATGTATATCAGTTCACTTGTAAATAGGATAACAAGAGCTCAAACAAAGTTAGATTGGGTATGATAAAGTACATACTCGCCTTTTCATTTGCAGTTCAAGATATATAGCAGTATTAATCAACTAGGCACATTGAACATCATTCAAGCAAAATTAGGTCAAGTGCAATAAAGTGCATACTCGCCTATTACAATAACAAGTCAGGATATCTAACAATTTTATGCAACAAGTCACATTTCGATCAATAAGTCACATGGTCCTAACATGCAATTGGAACACTCACCAATTAATCCCTATCTTTCCACTTCAAATCCTGATTCTTTCTCTTGGTCATTCTTGAGTCCTGTGGTCATATCATACATCAAAATCCTAGCCACTTAAAACCAATATAAATGAGTAAGTTTCACTTAGCAAGCGCAGCAATTTGCAGGTTTAGCCCCAATTAACTTCCAAAAGTACAAAGTTTTCTTGGTCAAATCAAATGGCAAAACCACGTGTAGGCTAAAACAATGTTCCAAGGATCATATGGAGTACAAACATATCAATTATAATTAAGACGTTCGGAGAAAACGGGACAAGATTTTCTAGGTGTAAAACTGGAAATTTCAAGCAAGAAAACATTTTGGAGAAAACTCATTTTCCTCCTCTTGGTTTTGACTCGGACCAAGATACAAGTAAAGATCAAAGTCTTGGCAAGTATCTTGAGCAAAGTATGTCCAAATTATCATACAAATTCTAGCAATAAAGCCGCAATTTCTCCATTGCCCTCTAGGCTAACCCAAGCAAAATGTCCTACAAACATATCTCTTTCTCTTAAATCAATTGGAAAAACACGTATATGCTAAGATCAACCCAGTAAGTGATGTAGTGAGTAAAACTACTCAGGTATAGGATTTTGAAGAAAACCGGAGACCTAAGTCATTCCTTCTCTTAGTTTAAAGTAGGAAGTTTTCTCGTAAGAAAATAGTTTGGAAATGAGTGTCTACTAAAACTCTTTGTTTTTAAATCAAATTAAACATCATTCAAGTTGAACCTATATGTAAGATCAAGGTCATATCGGTCTTATCAGGTGCCTTGAGCAAAAGTATGGCAAAATCACCATAAAAATCACTAATATTTTCACATAAAAGTATATATCAAACTCAACATAATATTTTCCGATCAAAGCTACTAAGTTTGTCATAGAATATACCTAATCCTTCTTATTTATCATATAAAGAGGCATATACCATGATTCTTAACAAATAAATTCACCAAAATCCACATATAAAGCTTGTAAACTAATGATCGAACTAAACACATAAAGCTGAATATTTTCTAGCAACAAACTATTAAGAAAACTACTTGCAAACAACTAGAATCCTCCATAAAATTCCTCCCTTTTAGCTCATATCATCCATACATCAAGTATACTCAAGTATAAGAAAAGAAAACTAGGTTTTCTAGTAATTTTTACCTCCTTCCACACAAGACTAAGGTTGGAAATGATACAAGAAGTTCTTCCTCCAAGAACTCCTCCAAACTTCCTTCCAACTTGCTTCAAAGATTGATGGCATGAAGTGTAGTTTCCTTCTTTGGTTTCTTACTAATTTGGACAAGAAATCAAGGTTAGAAATTGAGTTGTTTTGTCCCTCTTTCCTCTCTCAAAATTTTGTCCATGGCTATCCAAAAGAAGAAGAAATGTGAATGAAATGGAAGCTTGGGTTGGATAAGAAGAAAGGTTAGTCTTGGTCAAAGTTGGCTTGATGCTTGACAAGTGGCGCAAGAAGGGCAAATGCCTATCTATTTGTCTCTTGATTTGTCTCTAACCACCAAGATATTTAGTGCTCCTCCAATTAACTCTTAACATCTCTTGTCACATAATCCCCTTTGCATAAAACTTCCTCTTATCCTCTGCATTTATGGCATACAACTTTCTAGTTGGTCACACAAGTATAATGTATTATGAAACTAAAATGCAACAAGTTAAATAAAGCAATAGGAGAAAATTCATGACTCAACCAGTAAATCAACCAATATTTTAAGGCAAGTAAGTTAAACTAACAAAAATATAGAAAACGAATTTAAGGATCCTCACAGAAAAAATTAATCAAATTCCTTTATAAAAACCCTAACCCTATAAGCAATTTAGTTCAACATAATTAGGAAATTGAAACCATGAATTCAAAGAGTTGCTACAAGGATAAGTAAAAGAATAAGAAAATTTCTCAGTTACTTGTTCCAGTTTTCTCCTTGTGCACTCCTTGTTTTTCTCCGTTTGATCTTGAGCTTTCGAGAATAAACTATGAAAAGAAATTAAAACTAAGTTAGACTAATGTTTTCCACCCTAAAAATGTCTAAGATAGCCCCTATTTATAGTTTTTTTAAAGTAGTATCTCAAATGGAGTAGGATTCCACTTATTGGAGTTAAAAAATGGTGTCAAACTCTAGTTAAACTCTGACGCCAGAGTTAGGTTCTAAAAAACACTGGTGAGAAGACCAACATCAACACCATTGCAAGTTATGACTGATTCACGGACAGATCGCTTAGGATCCGCACACAGATCAATTTCAATGCCAAAAATTTCTATTAATTATGTCGAATTAGCTCTTACTTAAAACAAGAAAATTGTAAGTCTTTGAATGTTTGCAATGCCACAAGAATTATGTCATTTGGAGGTTTGGATGCTAAGATATGCCCAAAATACAAAGAACTGGTCAGAAGAGCATTGCCACAAAACTATACTTTAGTAATTTGGACTTTTGACTATAAAAATGTGAGAACTAGACTTTAATGTCTAATAAGAAATGTAAAAGATTCTCTTAGCTTCAAAATGAATCAAAAATCATCTCAATCCGTTCTTGGTAGCTCTGAGCTCTTGATCTATTAGAACAATATAAGAGTAAAATTATGTAGTTTTTATTCAAATTAAGCACAAATAAGAGAGTTAACTAGCAATTTATGCATTTAGATATACTACAAATTATTCCCTATCAATTGTCTTCATTTTAGTAAAGGATAATAGTCCTAAATTTGATACCTTACACAATGACATCACTTGGGCTTTGGAATTGGTGATCAAGCGTTTGCTGGAAATTTATGTGATGTCCTAGTCATTTGGGTGAGGGACTTTTGATTAAAAAATAAAAGTTTAATGGTAAAAACTAAAAATCTTAGACAATTGAAGGGCTATTAAGCAAATAAAATAAAATAGGAAACATATCTGTAGTGAGATTTGTAATAGAATTATTATTTACATCACCAATTCTTTCCTTTATCCAATTTCTTCTTCTTCTTCTTCTCCAATTTTTCCAAGAATCATTTTTCTTCTTCTTTGGTTTCTTTTCAGGTGTGAGCTTAGCAAAATCGGATCAAGTGGCTGATGGAAAAATTGGAGACCTTGTTTTGATGACTAATCAAAGTAAACTTCTTGTTATTTTAAGTTTTATGCACTAGATATGTTAAAAGTTAAATTGGGCATGATGAAGTTATCGGTTATTTCTTTTTGAGTGGTGACAGTTAGTAATTTGAGGTTTATTGTGTTGATTTATGCGCCTTTGATTGGTTTGATGTTGAGATAGAAGTTTGGGTTTGTTGTTGTTAATTCTACTTAGAAATTTTGCTTAAGAGAATGTTGGAAATGGGTTGGATTGTGGTTGGAAAAGTTTGGATTAAAGTAAAAGAGCAAAGATGTACTTTTGGGCATTGGTTAACACACAGGCCCAACCAACACCGTCCCTTAGGCCATGTGGGTTTTAAAAATTGGGTTTAGTCAAGTGTGAGCTCTTATTGTGTTCTAGCTTTTTTTTTTTTTTTTTAATTTTTTTTATTTATTTATTCATGGAAAATATAACAAAATATTCCTCTTACATAATCCTCATTTTTCTAATTGAAGGTATCCCTATTCTGTCCAAACGGATTGCCCCACGAGGCAACCTTGGGAATGTACTGAAGGTGTCATAAATCTCAATTTGTTTATCTGGATGAGATATACCCACATTAGATAAAGCATCAGCAACTGTGTTAGCCTCCCGATAGCAGTGCGTGAATCTAGATGGATCATCTAATAACTGCCAAATCTGGTTGACGTATCTTCGAATTTTCCACGGACATTGAGTACGACGTTGAATGATCCCAATTGTTGACCTTGGTCGATCAATCCTTGGTTTTGATGATTAACAAACCAATATGTAGATTTGGGTTAATGTTTTTATGTGAGTAATTTGTTAGAACAGATTCTTGTGGCATAAAAGAAGAAGCAAAAACAGGGCACTCATGTCGGACGCTATCGGACGTCCGAAAGGATGAAGAACATCAAGAAGGAAACTCTGTCGGACGCTCGTGAGGAAGCATCGGACGTCCGGAAGGATCGGACGCACGCATCGGACGCACATCGATCGCATCGGACGTCCGAGAAATTTCGCAAAGATTTGATGACTCTCTGACGACGTTCGGACGCAGGGTTCGGACGTCCGACAGGTGGTTTGGACGCAGGGTTCGGACGTCCGACAGGTGGTTCGGACGTCCGACAGGCCAACGGCTAGTTTTGACAGCATTTAATATTTGACCGTTAGAGAGCCTTTTGAAGCCATTTCTCACCTTCTATAAATACCCCAAAGCACAAGAAGACAAAAGACTTTTGCCAACACAAAATACAAGCTTACAAGTGAGATTTTTGAGTAGAAAGATTCTTTGTTGGTTGTATAAGGGGTTGGGGAAGTTGGGTTGTGAGGTTGCTCAAGTGAAGGTTTCTCTCTAGGAGAAGTAAAACCTTGGTGAAGGTGAACCTATCACTTGAAGTGGTAAAACCTTGGTGAAGGTTGCCTCATTTGTATAAAATAGTTCTTAATTGGGTGAGTGATCTTTCAAGTGTAGGTTGTTGAGGGTTAACTAGAATAGTTGTAAAACTCCTTGGCTCAACCAAAGTGTGTTTGGGGTGAGGAAGGAGTGAGCCTTCACTTGTACATCTTGGTTAGCATCGCCATCAATTGAAGAGGCTATTGGTTTGATATTTGGTTTGCATTTCTTATCCTTTCTCTTTAATTAAGTTTTCTTTATTGTGCTTAAATTTGATATATTTTTGTGCATCATTGTGAATTTGTTTGTACTCATTGGGTTGCACCGGGCACTTACACCAATTAAAACCAATGAATCTGATTGTACACATATGTTTCCAAAACCCTTATGTATACAGATCTGAAGACCAATAAGAAGAGCACAAGCCTCTGCACGGAGACATGTAGTTTCTCCCAGATATGCCGAAAAACCAATCATTGGCAATCCAGTGGAATCCCGGAGTATGCCCCCACCTCCACCTATTCCTGGATTACCCTTAGCACATCCATCCGTGTTAAGAGTATACCTCCCTGTCTCTTTGGTTTCCCAGCGGATACCTTGATATACAACTGTACCTCCAGGTGCATTTGACCAATCATACAATTGACAAAAAGATTGTAGTCTTATCAGTTGTTTAAAATGTATTCCTACCATGGATTGGACTTCTGAGAAGATGGCTTGGCGAATGGCTGATGATTGCATCTGGACACCCTCAAACATTGCTTTGTTCCTTGCCTTCCAAATCTGCCAGCAAATTACACTAGGAAGAATACGACAAATAAGCCTTCGTAACTCAGAATCCTGTGAAAACAACCACCAATCTACTATGCGTGCTCGTAGAAAAGATCCTGAGAATTTTATTCCACATAACCCTCCAAAATAATTCCAAAGTAATGACGCAATGTGTCCATTGGAGAATAAATGCTCAATAGACTCCTCAGAAGCCTCAGTGCAGCAAAAGCACTTTGACGGCAAATGGAAACCAAATTTACGAAGCTTATCCGGTGTCGGTATTCTCCTCAGAAGAAGTCTCATCATGAAAAATGAAACTTTCACAGGTATCCGAGGGTGCCAAATGGAAGCAAATACCATAGACGTGGGTCGGGCCTGCCTAATATCCCCAAAAGCTGAGTGTAGAGAGAAATTTCCAGTTGTTGTGGGCATCCAAATGACTTCAGCTATACTTCCTTCTTCTGGGGCCATTTGTTCTGAAATGGAATAAGCAATTTCCTTTGGCAATGTATGGTAAAGAAGGTTCAAATCCCAATGGCCGTTGCTTACGAAGTTTCGGAACGTCAAATTTGGGATAACCGGAACCTTTAGAAACAATGCACCACTCCCCAACCAGTTATCGTACCAAAAATGACACGCCCCATATTTGGCCACCCATAATATTGAGAGTTCCACTTGTCTGCTCACATTGATCATCCTTCGCCAAATTGCCGAATCCGTTGGCCTGAGTTCTACCTGACAAGGATGCAGACATTTACAATACTTTGCTTTCATGAAGGTTGACCACAGTGATGATTCTGTTCGGAATTTCCACCATAACTTGGAGGAAAAGGCTATGTAGACGTCACATAATCTCCGAAATCCAATTCCCCCTTCCTCAACTGGATAGCACAATTGAGGCCAACTTATCCAATGAAGCTTCGACTCCTCGGGTGAGGATCCCCACAGGAATGCCGAGCATGCCTTTTCTATAGTTTTTAACACCGAACTGGGAATAACTGCAGCTGACATTAGGTGAACTGGTATTGATGATAATACATGCTTGATTAGAATAATTTTTCCTCCAAAGGAAAGTAACCTTGATTTCCAAGACAGAATCCTTGCTAGTATTGCGTGACAAACTTCTCCAAAATAAGATGATTTGCATCTTCCAATGTAGAGCGGAAACCCTAAATAGCGTACTGGAAATGACTTGCAGGCAAACCTAGAAATGCGATCAAGCAGCCGTCGTCTTGCCATTGATACAGATGGATGAACTAGATAACAGCTTGTTTGTACATTTATTAATTGGCCCGAACATCTTTGATAATCATCTAACACTTTCATGATAGCCTTCAGGGAAAATGAGGATCCATTTGCAAAAATAAGAACATCATCCGCAAATGCCAAGTGAGTAATAGACGGGCATCCATATGGAACTTTGAAACCCACAAATCTTGGTTGCATGACAAGATTATTCAGTGCTCTAGATAACACCTCTGCCCCTATAATAAATAATGCTGGTGATAATGGGTCACCCTGACGGAGTCCTCTCGAAGATTTGAAAAAACCATATAAGGATCCATTTATAATGACGGAAAACCAGACATTAGAAATCAGTCGCCAAACCATATCAATGAATCTCTCACCAAAACCGAACCTTCTCAGAACATTGATAATATGACCCCATGCCACTCTGTCATATGCCTTAGACATGTCTAGTTTCATAACCACATTACCACCTCTATTCTTTTTCGCCATACCCGATATCACCTCCTGTGCAAGTAGGAAGTTTTCGGTTATATTACGACCCTTCACAAATCCTGTCTGCTGGGGAGAAATAATTTTTGGCAATATTTCCGCCACTCTGTCTGCCAAGATCCTTGATAATAGCTTGTTGAAGAAGTTACATAGGCTGATGGGTCTAAATTGAGAAAAATCTTGAGGATTTGGCACCTTTGGAATTAGAACAATTGAAGTAGAGGTGATGAAACGAGGAAGTTCTGCTCCACAGAAAAAACTGAGTACCGCCTTGTAGACATCTTGGGCGATGACTGGCCATGCAAAAGTAAAAAATTTTCCCGTGAATCCATCTGGGCCAGCAGCACTTTCTTCATCCATTGCCTTCAGGACTCTAAAAACCTCTTCAATTGAAGGGATTTCTTCCAACTTCACATTATCCTCTCCCGAAATCATAGGTGGAATTAGGTGTAGCATATCTGCAGATGATCCCAAAGAATCCGAGAAAAGTTTAGAGAAATAGGTGGTTGCTTCACTTGCTATATCAGCTTCATTGTCCACCCAAACACCATTGGCTTTTTTGATACGATAAATCATAGCTTGAGCCCGTCTTTGTCTTACTATCGCATGAAAATACTTTGAATTGGTATCTCCCTATCGAAGCCATTTCACCCTGGCCTTTTGCCTCCAAAATTGTTCTTCAATTGATAATGCATGTCTCAGCTCCGCCTGAGCCTTTTTGAGTTCAATCTGGCACTCCTCGGAATCATCTTGATCTACTACTTCTTCTGCCCGTTGCACCGCCATTTCCGCAGATCGCATATTATCGATCACGTTTCCAAAGTGTTCTTTGTTCCATGTCTGAATAGCTTTTCTTGTTGCTAATAATTTAGAACATAGAGCACGCATCGGAGATCCATTGACATCTTGATTCCAAGCCTGGCTTATCACCTCCAAGAGTTGTGGTTTAGTCGTCCACACATTCAAAAATCGAAATGGACGCGGCTTAGCATCTGATTGAGCAACAAATGAGAGCTTTAACGGTGAATGGTCAGATGGATGTCTAGCCAAGTGAAGGACAGAAATGTTATAAGAAAGATCCAGACATGCCCCGTTGACTAAGAACCTGTCTAACCTCTTTGAAATCCGAGCTCTACTTCGTCGATTGTTTGACCATGTAAAATTGGGTCCTGAGAAGCCAACATCAAATACTCCAGCCTCCTCCATGAAAGACAGAAATTCCACTCCTTCTGTTATAGCAAATGGACGACCTCCCCTTTTTTCATGAGGTGCCACAATAACATTAAAATCACCCCCAATACACCAAGGAAGAAAACTAGGCTTATCAGCTAACAATGAGGACCATAAGTCACGCCGCTCGTCAACTGAGCATTTAGCATGGACAAAGGACATAATTATTGGAGAAGGAATTAGGGGACTTTGTACATGTAGAGAAATATGCTGATCAGAATTACCAACAATCGAGCAAAGGAAAGGATTATTGTAGAACACCCAAATATCACTTGAACAATTAACAAGCACGTAATCAAATAATAGACGTAGACGAATGGTCTGTATTTTAGATACGTCTAACTTTGGCTCACAAATCACAACAAATTGGAAATGATGTGTCCGTACTAAATTGATTAATCTTCGTAGATTAGGTGCTTTAGCTACTCCTCTAATATTCCAAAAAATGCCATTAATCATGAGAAAGAACCTGGAATGAGTTGTTGGAAGATGTCTCTGACCGTGAGCGCAAAATTCTGTCGGTTTGCAAATTAGCCCTCAAACCTTTTGACCTTTTTTGTTTGGGATTACAGTCAGCCACCCCTAGCTTTTACTTATTTATAGGAAATATTATGTAACCAACACTCAAATAATAAAAGAAAATAACTTAAGCTATTTTCCAAACGCATGCAAATGGGAAATACGTGGCCACTTCCGCAATTAAATAGAGACTACTGAAATGCCACACAAATCAAAAAGAACAAAACACCAATTTAGTCGTGTCAATTTAGTCCCTCAACTATTTTTGTAAAGCTAAAATAGTCCTTGAACTTTATTAGGAGCTAATTTAGTCCCTTAACTATTTTACTTAAGCTAAAATAGTCCCTCACCTATATTTACAAGGGCAATTTAGTCCTTATTTGCTAATCCACCACATTTATTAACTTTTTACACCAACAACTAAGGGAAAAAGCAAAAATCTAGCCATATTTCTTTCTCAAACAATAGAACAAACTAATTTTTATCAAGAAATCAGCAATGAAATTGAATTTTATGGAAAGCAAAACAATTGAACTTTTTTCAACTTTATTTCTTAAAAGGGTAACATATTGTTAGCACATATTTTTCTGCTTATTACGTACTTCTGCTATTTTATTTTCCCCTTATTTTTCCATTTAACAGGATTTAATTGGATCCATGTGAAATTTTTTAGCCATCGTCCTCCATTTTTTTCTCCATAAGAAGCTCTTGGCTCTCTATGTGATTCAATTTTGTTGCCAATTTTCTCATAGATATCTATTTTTCTATTGTTTTAATAAGGGCAATGACTAAATTTCATATTTTGAACCTAATTGTGAGTGCAAAAAGTTAATAAATTAGGTGAATGAGCCACATAAGGACCAAACTGGGCACATACACATATGTGAGGGACTATTTCAGATTAAACAAAATAGTTGAGGGAATAAATTTGTTCATAATAAAGTTTAAGGACTGTTTTGACTTTGTAAAAATAGTTAAAGGCACTAAACTAGCTCATAATACAGTTTGGGGACTATTTTGCTTTGACTTTAGCAAAATAGTTTTGGAAATAAATTGGTGTTTTGCTCAAACAAAAACTACCTAAAAGTAATAAACAAAAGTTCCCAGGACAGGGCATTGGAACCTGGAATCTAACATGATGTTGGAATAGAAGTTGCATTAATCTCTTATGTGGTCTGAATTATAGTACAATTAAATTCAAACTATGACAAGGTCATCTCCTCAAAGTTTCTCAAAATCACAGTACTTGAACTGTCCATCATTCATAGCATATGTTGGATCAGGTGGCAATCGATCAACAATACAAGAATTCACAATACCATGAACTAATGTTGGGAATGAAGTGTCAGTTTATTTCACAAAAATTGTTGCCGCTGGATGGATTTAAAGTTAGTGTAACACCCGATACATTACTTTTCAGACAGAAGCAAGAAAAGAAAAACTACAAATTACCAATAGAAGGTGGTTTTTTGGTCATCTAAGTTTGGACGATACTGGAGGTAAACATGTAGTTCGAAGTCCAATTGTTGCAACGCCCCTAACAGTAGGAACATTACCAGGACAGAATTATTAGTTGCCAATATGTATTCCCTAAAATTTATGAGGATTGATGATTAACTGTTGGATAATTATGCTTTTGGAAAAAACTTATGTGTTAGTGTGGTGAACGAGTCTGGAGGAAGCTGAATGTGTAAGAGTCTGAATGTCATGCAAAAATTTGATGTTGTAGTTTACTTGTCATAAGGTGAATGTAAGGAATCACGCGAGCATGCGCATCAAATTTAAAAATTTTGATTTCTTTAATAGATCAATCTTTGATTAAATCTATGTGATGTAGAGTTAGTTTAAGACAATCATCTCAACCTGTGTAGATTTTCTTAAATCGGTGGGGATTTGATGCAGAGAAAGACAAAGAGATCCATGTACTTGCACACGTGTTCGACCTCTAACTGTGATCCATATAATCGTGAACCTCTTTAATTAGAGCTTCCTAGATTGAATTAGTTTAAACTAGATTACTGCTACCCATTGTCAAGACACATTACACACAAGTTGGTTGAGAAAAACCCTAAATTTACACTAAAAACTTGACCCAGTAAAAGAAATAAGATATGCAAATTTTTTCTTATGTCTTGGATAAATATTTATATTTTCTCTCAAGATTTTTCTCAAAAATCTCACAAGATAATTCATGTGTCGATTAATCTTACTAGATAAAGTTTATTAAGTATTATCCTTATAGAAACCTAAAATCAGTTTCCAATAGAATTTAGTTTTCTTATTCTATAAATTTATTAGTGCCGTAAGTCCCTCAAATTAATTTGTCTCATAAACTAATTATTAGTTATAAAAGTTTATCTTTCAAATCCCTACTTGAAATTCTTTTAATCCAACTAAATAAGTTGTTAATGTCTGTGACCTATTAGATTTTCATATACGTTGATAATAGGGATAATATCAGAAACCTCCCCTGAGGTTTCTTGAAATATCACTAAGCTCCCCCCACATTTTGGAAATCTCTCTTACCACCCCTCAAGTGATTGTGGGGTCAGAAGTCACTAGTTGACTTCATCAGTTGCCAATAATACCCTTGTTTCTGCTGTTACCTTATTTAGCTGATAAAAAGGAAAAAAAATTAAAGTAAAGAAATTAAAACAATTAAATATTTTACTCTTAAAGCTTTTTGTGGACATTTTACTCTCAAACATTTAATTTATAATAAATATATAAATATTTTTAAGTAAAATTCAAAAAGTGTTATAGTAATTTCTTACGAAAAAAACTAGTAAGTTATCTATTTAACATAAATTAAATATTTTTAAAAAAAGAAATATCCCATAAAGTACCAACTCTTTATGGCTTTTCTCTATTACATGAACAAAGTATCAGGTTTGTATGGGCATTTATTCTGAATCATTTAATTTATGTTAAATATATAAATATTTGCAAATAAAATTCAAAAGCCATTACACAAATATTTTTACAGAAATAGCAGTAACCTCCTTTAAATATAAATGAAGTATTTGAAAGTAAAAAAAAATTGTCCATAACATACCAGTTCTTTACGAGTTTCTTCCATTATATGAATAAAGTACTAGTTATTTATGAGCACTTTACTTTAAATCATTTAATTTATCTTAAATACATAAATATTTATAAGTGAAATTCAAAAAGTGTTTCACTAATATTATTATGAAAGGGAAACTAGTAGGTTTTGTATTTAACATAAATTAAATACGTGAAAGTAAAAAAAGAAATTACCCACTTTTTACTAGCTCTTTACGGGTTTCTTCTATTATATGAATAAAGTACTAGCTATTTATAGGCATTTTACTCTGAATCATATAATTTATGTTAAATACATAAATGTTTGTAAGTAAAATTTAAAAAGTGACATACTAATATTTTTACGAAAGGAAAACTAGTAGGTTTTGTATTTAACATAAATTAAATACGTGAAAGTAAAAAAGAAAAAAGAAATTGCCCATGACATATCAGCTCTTTATGGGTTTCCTCTATTACACGAACAAAGTAATAGCTATTTATGAGCATTTTGCTCTGAATCATTTAATTTATATTTAATATACAAATGGTTGTAAGTAAAATTCAAAAAGTATTACACTCATATTTTTATGAAAGAGAAACTGGTAGGTTTTGTATTTAACATAAATTAATTATGTGAAAGTAATACTCGCAGGTAATTTAATTAGTTTAATTAGTTACTTAATTAAATGCATTCATTTCATAAACCCTAAAGGATGAGTTTAATTAGTTTAATTGTATGAGTGTCCTAATTAAAGGATGAACTAGCCATTTCTTTGCCCAGTTACCTCTCCATCTGCGCAGCTATTTCAAGCGGTAGTTTCACCTTTTAAAGGAAAAATTGGAAGCACTCAAAGTAGCCGTTGCATGTCCAACGGTCATGCAACAGTGCTCATGCCAGAAAAATACTCTCCAATTCACATTTTCCACCTACTGCAACTTTCTTATGTCATTGTATCAGTCAACCTAAGGGTATTAAGGGAACTAAAATACTCTCCCTCCTCCAAAATGCATTTTTTATTGTTACTTTTGCTTAGAGGGGCTGACATTGTTAAGAAAATGTCAAATCAAAGGGTGGTAAGAGAGATTTCCAAAATGTGGGGGGAGCTTAGTGATATTTCAAGAAACCTCAGGGGAGGTTTCTGATATTATCCCTTGATAATAAATATGAGCTATAATTCTTAATAAATAAGAAATAGATAAATTAAAGCTCCTACTAATTTATCATTGATCCACTAATCAATCAACTTATTCTTATACCTCAAAATTGGCATCTAGAAATGCATCATGACCAACCTAGTAATGTGAAAAATCAAGTGGATGGTTTCATCTTTTAGTGAATGTTTACCATGTGATTAACATCCTTTTACCACTTATCTCACATTAATTTTGGAATAAGTTGTGTCTATTCCATTATGTGATTAATATTTATTTCTTGTACTAAAATATAAATCCAATGAAGAAGTACTTAGAAACACTTTCTAAGACTTCCATTTAGCGCTAATAATTCTGAATTATACTTTTACAAGTGATCAAACATAAAATAATTCCTCTTCCATAAGAAGTGGTAAATTCTTATGGATTATTCATTATGTTTTCATATTTCAAGTATATACCCATATACTTAGGTGGTCAAACTTTGTTGTTTTCATACTTCAAGTATATACACATATGCTCTCGTGACAAAGTATAACTATTCATACTTAAGATACGATGTTAACCTTAGTCTAAGAACCACTTATACAAACACCACTTAAAAAATAATCTTTTGACACTTAAAGGATATCGTTATGTAGATTAATCTAATAAACTCGATCATGTTATCAAGCACCCATATAGTAGTTTAGGTGTCTTACACACTATAGCAAATGAGATCGACTACTTCTTATATAGAAGTGACATAGTATGTTCTAGTCTAAACATATTAACAATACTCTTTCTTGTCAATACTTTGATAAGAGATATTTAAAAATAAAATTTATATATAATCGAATGAATCTCATCATCATGACTCTTATAATTTCATTGATTAGGTTTACTTTAAGAGTTTTATTATACATATATAAATATATAAGTAATCAATATGATAAAGATGTTATTTATTATAATGTAAAAGTTGAAGTGCCTGTTAAACTTTAGAAATTGATTGACTTTAGACCATATACACTTTCATTGAAAAGATGCAGCATGCATGCAGCTACTTGACTTTTAGACAATGGCGGATTTTGGGTGAAATAAAGCTTTAATGGCCCTTTAATTGGGGGAATAAATCTAGTGATTCACAAACAACAGAACAAGGCCAGCAAAATAAAAACAATTGTTGTTGATTGCTTAATCACGTTTGAAGACAGCAGAGAAGTCTTTGTCATATCAGATGTAGCACATCAACAGTTTCTTGCACTAAGGTATGGCTAATTGTGATCTTTTAGTTCCTTCCTTTCATTCTTGTTTAGTGCCTTAACTATTTCAATTATCTCTTGTCAATTCATAGTGAATATTAGTAGAGATTCTTAATTATTCTATTAACACAAGTGGAGAATGCAATTTTTTATTTTATTTTTTTTGTTCTTTCTTCGTTGTTTTCATTTATTTTATTTCTCTTTTGGGGTCCACCAAGAGTGAGGTCCATTGAGCTCCAGCTGTACAGAATTAGGTGTCTTTTTGTCCACTCAAATGTCTTCTTGCACGGAATAATTGTCTTCTTGCTCTGGTCTTATTTTTCTCTAATTAATTTTCACTTTTACTTTTGCATGTTATACACGCTATTAATTACTACAATTTATTTCCTAATGAGACAGTGTACCTACCGGTCATTCGTTTTTAATGTCTGGATACCGAATGCCTTGTTGAAAGAGAACTAAACATTAATTAATACCAGTTGATTAACGTAGATAACCTTAATTATGTTATTGGTAATCTAAAATTTTGAACACAATCTCTGAAATATAGAAAACTAAATAGAGAAATTATTAGGATTATCAAGAAGGCCAAATAAATGACTCTGCAATACTCAATTATATTAGCTGATCAGCTGCAAGGATAAGTCTTTCTCCAGACCAGTAGCTCTTGCGTCACTCATTCAGATTTCGTGCATGTCCACAGCTTTGTATAAGACGAAGTCACCATGCACAAAATTTTCAGTAGAATTTGACCGGAATAATAAACCTTCTTTAATTTAGTTATTGTGCAAAGGGTGTTTTAAGAAATAGGATCACTTCAAAACCTTTACGTGCACCTTTTGACCAAAAACAAAAAAAACAAAAAAAAAAATTTATCAAGGTTGGCAATTTCAGTAGTCTACGAGTGTTGCAACTAACCTAATCTTGTTCAGATTTTTTTTTTTTTTAAATCTTGTTCGGATTATTAAACGTGAATTCCTGAAATACCAGTTACTTTTCGTGCAATTAATTTTACATACTTCATTTTGATTTATTCATATGTTTTTGGGGTTGAATTCCCTTGATAGTGTACGAATCCTGAGCTGGAAGATGCTGTGTGAAGTCAGTGGAAGTAAACTGGATCCGGAAGTAAACTCTTTTTCAGTGTTCCATTTCAAATCTGGTTACAGAATTTTGTCAAAGATATTGGTTAGTTTAGTTGGCCGCCACTACTCTATAATTTTCTCTCTTGATATGAATGTAGTTCCAATTTCGGCAAAACAATAGTTAATGTTTGTTGAAGATAAATCAATAGGTCCCAACTTTTGACAGCTGGTAGCGCTGTTATTTGATCGTTACCTGGATTAACAAGTACAGTCTGTTACCAACTTTCAACCTTAAAGATTATTCCTTTAAATGAAATAAGTGCCATACCCAGGTTGACTTAAAAAAAGATTAAAAAAAACCCATACCATTGGAAAGGATCAAGAACTTTTCCCATATGTATTACTTTCATTTTTTTTTTAATGGTGAATATTGAAATTTGGAAACTTTGATACTATACGTATGCCGGATTAAGGAAAAAAAAAAAAATCAAATGTGAACTGCATAGTTGTGGGGTATTATGTAAATATTTTGATAGGTTAAGGGATCATGTGATATTGTGCAAAATGACAAGAGGTTGCTAGTAATTTATCCTTAAGAAAACTAATACTCCTACCACATTTTCGTAATTTCACAATTTAAGATGGTCACAAACACGTATCATGGAACAAGCTTTTTGTCCGTAATTCAGCATAAACAGAAATTCGTGGCTAGAGACAATACAAAAAGCACCCCAAGGTGCATATATCTTAGGATAAATTATACACAACTCTTCTGTGATTTTTTATATTGTTACATGACCCTCTAAACTTTCAAAATGTCTACATAATCTCCTATGATTTTATATAAACCAAAGCAATGAATGGAAAGCATGCACCAACGGTTATGGCCGTTCACAGAATCTTAATTATTTTTTACTTTTTTAAATTTGAGCATTTTTAAAGGTTCCTTATTGGAGTTTCGCCCTGCCAAAGTTATTAACGAAATCTAGTGTTCTGCTAATTTCATTTATGTATCTACTTGTCCACCATAAAAATTTTTTCTCCTCGAATCAAACTCCAAATCCGTCTTACGATCGATTCATTTTGGTTTTCAGCTTTATTGGATTTCAAGGAGAAAAGGCCAGTGGACCATAACCTTCGTACTTGATAGTTCATACTTTCCTTTATTTTTTTTTTTGGGTCCTATAGTTGATGCTACTAGTAAATACCAAAGCAATACCCTACAAAACAAGGAGATAATTCCCCACGTTTCTAGGTCTAATAGTGACCAACCTCATTTGCAAATAATCAACTTCTGACTTTTGTAATTCTAACCCACACCCATACTCTTGTGTTGCCAGGACCAAACAAGCATGAGATCAAAGAGGATTGGATCGGTAATCTTCCACTAGATCTCCTTGTCAGTTGGGAACATGATGCAACAAATTTCATCACTTGGAACAAAAAATGGAGATGCATCGATCCATACCGTGTACAGCTAGCCAATTACGTCCGTTTTGCACCCAAGTCTACGAGCTGTGCTAGACAAGAAAAGGCTCGTGCATTTTTTCTGTCCTTTTTCTGTTTATCCATTTCATGCCAAGTTGCCAACCCAGCTTCGTCAAATCTAATCTTGACCGGGACATGTCTTTTTTTTTTTTTTTAGATGTCGTGCCCCATTTTTTAAAGGAAAAATAAAAAATAAAATCCAAGTTGTGAAAAAATGGATTTTTATTAAAAGATGAGTGAAAAATAAGGTTGTGTTTGGATTGCATTTTTCATGATTTTTCATGAAAAAATTACTGTAGCGATTTAATGTATGTGAGGGAAAAAGATAACAGGGAAATGTGATCAAGGAAAACGACGTAATTTTCTGACAGAAAATCGCAATCCAAACAAGACCTAAGTTTTTGATTTTACAAAACAAATAAAGAAAATGGGCCTAAAATGGGACTTAAAAAGTGCGACTGTTTTGGCCCAAAATAATAACCCAAAAAGGATTTTTAGAAAAAATAGGAGTCGCCACTTGATATTTAGTTGAGGTATACCAAATCACCTAAAAATGAATTTTAATAATAATAAAAAATAAACAAAATTTTTTTTTAGACGACTCCAAATCTTCGAAAAACAAGAGAAAAGAGTTCAAGAGTCACGGTTGAAGAAAGGAAAGGCAAAGATTTGATCTAAAACACCCTTTCAATCTAGCCAAGGTTAGTTGCGTGATTTAGTCGAAAATTTTCTTAATTTAACCTATAAAACTTATTAGATTTGGATGTTTCTACATTGATGCAAATCTAAACGTAATGAATATCGAGAGGGTCGAAACATCTCTTCAAAATGTAATTGGTGCAAATCACATTAATTGTAATGTCCAAAATGATTTTTAGAAGAGATCACGAATATGCAAAAATGAGACTAAAAAAAAAAAGAAGAATTATAATATATAAATATACATGACCTAAAGGAGAGGAATGCAATATAATGGGTATGAAAAACTAAAATTCGTGACTCAATTTTTCCTTCTCAAAGAGGAGATACGAGCGTGCTAAGGTTACGTAGCTATACTCGTTCATTTCCCATATTTGAAGGGTACTTCTCTAATCTAATCAAGCAAATGATTTAACATATTTCTAATTTTTCTTAAATGAAATGCAAGTCTAAATATCATGTTTCGCACATACGGATAAAGGATAATATAATAGAAAATATCATGCAAATGAGAAAGGATCCTAAAAAATAAAAATATGCATGAAAATGCAATGAATGTCACACAAAGAATGTGAATCTAGCACGAAAATGGCCTAAAGGGTCAAGCATTGAATTATCCCATTTTTACGAGTCATCACTAGCATTGGACTAGTGAGAAATCGGGAAGGAAGGCCACAACTAGTGTTGGACTAGTGTGGTGGCGTCATACATTTATTATAAACAAATAAATCATATAAAACATAATTAAAGCAAAATAACATATAATGCACATAGAACACATAACACATAAGCATAATTTTTAGATGCAAAATCCTAATGAAAATGAATAAACACGTAAACACACAAGCATGCAAGCACACAAGTAAATAGAAACCTAACTATTACATTTGGGGTCCTAATTACAATCTAAGGGGGAAAATTTAAAAATAATCTAACTATTACATTTATTTAACTAAATGCATTCTTAGAAAAAATTAAAACCTATCTATTATATAGGCTAACTAAATACATGTCTTGAGCATCTATCTATTACATTTTGGCATTTAAATGCCTCTCAAATAATTACCAAAATTAAATATATGACTTGAAATAACTAAAACGAGTAATTAAATAAATAAATAAAACACTCCAGATATACAATTACACGTCAAACACATAGGAGCACATAAAAAATTTTTAAATAATAAAAGAAGATACCTCCCTTGAAATAGTAGCTAATTCAGGTTGGATTTACCCTATTTATGCTTCAAAATTAACCAAATAGTCAAGGTACCAATTTAATTAACAAATAAAAGAAATAACATGTAAAGAAATGGAAGTAATCATGAAATCTATTAATTAGAACATTTAAGTGAAGCATAATTAATAATTAAAGAAGATAAACAACCTATATCTAAAAAAATTAGAAAAGTAGGGACCAAATTGAAAAAATTGTAAAAGTTTTAGGGGTCAAAATGTAATTATTGAAAATATTAGGGGTCAAATTATAATTAAAATAGAGACCTAATTGAAAGAAATTAAAAGTTTAGAGCTGTAGTATAATTAATCAAAAATAGAGGGACTGAAATGCAATTCCATAACCAAACGGGCCATTGGGCCATTTTCGGCATTTCTCTGGGCGAAAGGCCACTTTGCCCGACCGAAAGCCCTACGGAAAAGAATAGGCCAAGCCTACTCTTTTTACCAAATCAGCCCAATTACAAATACATGGGCTCTGGCCTCATAGCCCAAATAAAAAACCCAACCAAAAATAACCAAAATCCATTATCAAAACCCAAACAAATAACCCTTAACCCAAAATCTAAACTTATTTACCAAATCCAATAAGATAATAAATCCTAAAAATATTAAGGTCTAATTACACCCTCAAATTCAGGAATAATTAACTAAAAAAAACACACTTAAAAACATAAAAAATATATATTAAAAATTCAAGGGGCAGAATTGATTGATTTTTCCAATGTTTAGGCCATAGTGAAATTAGTTAGAAATTTAGGGGGCAAAATGCAGTTTTTGAAATTTCCATGCAAATCAGAAGTCAGAACTGAAGCTTTCTTCTTCATTTCATGTTCTGCAACTTTCTCGCCGGCGGCAGTCAAATGTTCTGCAACTTTCTAGCGGGCGGCAATGACTGCCGCCGACGGACTGCTACCAGCCACCAAAAATTACCAAAATACACACCTCCATTTGATTTTTCACGTAGATTCCATTTCCGGAGTTAGTTTTTACAAAAAATGACCCGAAGGTGGCTAAAATGCCACAAAACAGCCCGGATTTTTATTTTTTAAAACACTATAATCACCACTAAAAATCATAAAATTCATACCAAAACACTCTTTATGATTTTTACAATATAACCATGAGCTGAAATCAATAAAAAAAAAAACAACAACAATATGACAAAATTAAAGCAAAACAGTCCAAAATAAAGAAAAATTATTCCAATGCTTTTAAGACTTAAAAACTCCAAAGTTTGGATAATCAAGCATTTTCAGGCTTTGTACTAGCTGTAATAATTTATTTTAACAAAAAAATATGCACAAAATTTCACTAATTTGATTTTTTTATTTTGGCATTTTTTCAAATAGTTAGTATGCCTATACAAAAATTTATTTCCTTTCCCCTTAATCTGCTTTATAACTTTTCCAACAACACAATAATAACAAGACCAGCAAACATTCATTTTCCAATTGCAATAGTATTACTGAGAGTTGGGTTAAGGGTCAATGTAGACTTTAAACTCTGTTGTTCAAATTGCTTTATTGAACACATAAATGCTTCTTATTTTAGCAACTCGCAGTTTGTGTTGTTTGTATTCAATTGGTACATCTATTGCTTTCCAAATATCCTTTCTAATTAATACTTGAGTGGTTAGCATGGAAGGTGTATCATACTGCTGTATAAGTTGCAAAGGATACTTTCATTCTCATAGTTTAAATTTTTATTTAAGTTTAGGGTATTGATTTAGATGTTGTCAGCTAATTTTGGAAAATTTTTTTTGGCTTTCTCTGTTCTTTTTTAGATCATAGCAAGGGACTTGTTCAAGGCCCTGAAAGAGAAATGTGATAAGAGATCTACACACCTTTGTTGCACAAATGATTCTAGTTGTATCTGGTGATATCACTTGTGATAACTTTGGAGTAAAGGACATAAATTTTGTTGATAATAGTGAGAGCTAGATATTGTAGTTAACATGACCTAGCTGCAACAACCAACTTCGAAGAAAAGCAAATGGTATCAATTATTCTTGAGCAACATAAATATAGGCTTGAAAAGTATACTGATTGAGTTATTCTTCCATATGTTTGTCGGTAGACGTGAAGGAGAAATACATGGTAATTGAGTTGTTATCGATTAGATGTAATGGTTTTCTTGTCTTATCTTGTACTGGGGTCACTTGGTAAGTTTTTTTTTTTAGTCACTTGATAATTTACAGATTGGCTCGAATGTTTCATGTCTTGCGAAACACATTGTTGTCATATCAAGGTGATCTGTAAGCCTTTTGTGAATGTAGTTTAGTTTCATCAATAAAAAAATTTGACTTGTAATTTCTAGGACTAGGGAATGCCACTACTTACTCGGAGTGTGAGTGGTAATTGTGTTTTGTTTAAATTTAGATTTGTCTTGATTGGTGTTCTGGACTTCTGCTTCTGGTACGAAAAAGAACTTACACACCGAGAGAAGGAAAATAACTTCCTTTTCTATCATTCTGAAGTTATTTTCCTTTCACACAGCCTTACTGAGAGACGAAAAATCACGGCCTTACTCCACCACCCATTGAGACGATTGAAGAACCACTCCACCACCGAGCAAAGTTATCTTGCAAAAACCCACTCTCTCCTCCAACACTCTCAAAGTTGTCTTGCAAAAACGCAGTGAGCTGAGCAATGCAGCCTTCAACACAACTTTGAGACGATTGAAGACCAGTGATTGAAGACCCATCGGCAAATCAATCCTTCTTCGCCGGCGGCATCTCCTGCTCCATCGAAGACCCACTTCCAAAGGTAGGCTACTCTTTCAATTAGGTTATTGTCTTTTTAAAAATCAGCTAAATTATCATCTCTCTGTCTAATTTTTTTTTCCCTTTATTTGGTATTTGACCTAATTTTCCACCTGAAGCTTTTATTTAAAGATACACCTCTTTGACTTGGTTTCTAGTAGTTTCATCATGGAAAATTGATTAATTCTATATTTTAGTTCCTTAATACTATATTGATTACCTTTGAGGAAAAGGGGCTTCTTATCTACTAGCATTGACAGTTTACCATAAGCTTTTGGATTGTGAAAGGATATACTTTCAAGTTGTTGAAGCCGTGGGGAGCTTATTATGTTACTCTAAAATTTCTTTAGAAAATCTGCAATGCTTGTGAATGACTGCAGAAGCTTAGACAATGTTTGTGGGTACTACCGTATGATTTACTAGTTACCTTAAAAAAATGCCAAAACATAAGGGCATAAGTGCAGGAGCTTAATTGTGTCGTTTTTGCAGGAATTCTTTACCCTTTCTTTTTTCTTTTAAACTTGTAAGCAATTAACAAGGTCAATTTGTAGATAACTTTAAAGCTTTAATTAGTGTCTGCAATGAACTCTTCCAAAAATAAGTTCAGATTTACCAATTGCGAGCATATTATCTCTGAAAAGGCTAATCAGGACTCGTAGATAACTAAAGTTTTTCTTCCTCAAAACCTTTGATTTGATCAACTGACTTACGGATGCCATCCATAAAATTGTTAAGGTACAAAACAAATGCAACACCAGGGGCTCTTGAATGTTAGCCTATATAGATAGCTACAGAAGCAACCTCCCTGCGCAATATGCTAAAGCTGGTATAGCACTCCAGCAGGCAATACTATTACTACAATTCAAAGATCCTTGAAAATTTTCAAATGGTCTTCAAATGTCTCCGCGTGCCTGATTTTGGATACTGAGCCATCATCGTCAACCTGAAAACAACATTAATTGCAATCTCAGAATGAGTTCCTACATACATTATATAAATAATAAAGAGACCAAAGTAGTAACAAGATGATTTTGACAAAAAAAAAAAAAAAAAAGTAGTAACAAGATGAAACTTTAGTTCTGATTAGATGTACAAGGATGCAATGTATTGGTCCATGCAATTTAATGAAAATGGTAAGCACATAATACAATTGGCAAATGGTGTGACTCCACAAGAGATCCGTAATAGTCGAAGATACTATCCCTAGTTTGCTGTAAGTTCAGTTCGTTGTATAAAAATTAATTAACTCGAATAATAGAAACTATTTTATAACTAATTTATATCACAAAATAGAATTGTATAGGGGTTATAGATGGGACACATGTTGTTGCAAGTGTACCCCTTGGAATTCAAGGAAGATTTCGAGGTCGAAAGGGTTACCCAACTCAAAATGTGTTAGCCGGAGGGGGTTGCTTTTATGTTTTCAGCCAGCATATTGTACAGATTCTAGTGGATTCTAGTCTTCATGAACAGCTATTTACATGTTATGTTATTATTTGAGGCTATATATGCATGCATTTACATGCTCATAAATTCTCCAATTAATTACTGGATCATGAGATACCACTAGTTGACATCTTTACTCGCTGGGCAACTACTATTTTTGGGACCATTTATCATTTGGAGATGTGATTTTCGTTTATTGCTTTGGCATGTATTTGCCTCTGTATGTACTGAATTGTTCCAGATTCTTGATCCAACTGATGCGACAACATTTAAAGCAGGGATTTGAGTCACCCTAGGCTTGATTAGGGTGATTTTATGTACCAATGGTTCTCATTCTATACCATGAATAAGGATCCTCTGCATTTAGGTTCTTCTCCCCTTAATGAATTTTTTTAAAAGGAAGATAAAAAGTCAATTCATTAGTATCATTAATAATTCCATTTAAGAATTCATGGTGTAATATGAATAAATATTTTATAAAAATGATAATATGATTATAATGGATAGAAACTAAAAATAACTTGTAATAAAATAAATGTTTTGAGAATAAAAAAACATTTGCAACATATCAATAAACATATCAGAAAATATTTTCTCTGACAAACGAAACACCAGAAAATGATGAAAAAAGGAATTTGGGAAATGTTTTCACTAAATAACCAAACACTGGAAAAGTACGGGGAAGGAAGTAATTTTCCAAGAAAACGACTTCTATGGAAAATATAGGAAAATATTTTCAGTCCAACCAAACGGACCCTAACATGAAATCTATTCGTACACATGATTAATAAAGGATGAAAATTTTATTTTATCAAATGTGAAGAATGAAAAAAATTTATTTTTGTGAAATGTGAAGGACGAAAAAATTCATTTTATAAAATGTCAGAGACTACGAATCGAATTATGCAAAATATGATTTGATAATTTTATCCCAAAAAAATAATCACTTACTAAATACATAGTAAATTCCTTTCAAAAATTGGTCAAAAACTTGGATATGGATCAAATTGATTAATGTAAATTTATAAAAAAACGTAAAATTACACTTTTAAAATGAAGGACGGAAAAAAAAAAAATTTCAAAATATGAAAAACATTTTAAACAATTTTTCCTTTTCCTTTTAATTGAGTTGTAGCGTGCATTGGACAATGAAGTCCTATGCAATGATGATATTGTTTCTTACATGATGTTTGTGGGCGCGGAGACAATTCACAGGTAGATACAATGTTGATCCTAACATAATCATGTGAGACAGACGGGGATTCTGATGAAATGGTTCTTTAACACTGCCTTTTCTTTTTCTTTTCTTTTTTTTTTTTTTGGTGAAAATTGAATTATGATTGAGCTGGTACTCTTTAAACCCAACACTGTCCGAGTCTTGAAAATGGAGTATGGAGCTGTTCAAATCAAGGTTAGAATCTGTCTATGATGTCTCATCTCTAATGATAAGAATAGGTAATGGCTTTTGGAATGAAGAGGACGAGTCAACTTCTTGCTCCTGTTTAGATCATCTCCAGCTCCATCCAGTTGGCCGCATCCAAGCATTGCAAGTCGACTGGAATTTATCCTGACATTTACTACTCATCATCAGATGAACTATCTGCATCTGGTCGCAACCCAAAGTCATCTACAGCAGCTGTGTCCTGCATCGGCAAGAAAGGCAGAATTTCGACAAGCAAATGAGATGGGATGTTGCGTTACAGAATGGGTATAACACTTCAGAAAAAGGAATGGTTTCGAGAGATTCTCACTGGCATCTTATCCCAGTCCTTCAACTTAGAGTTTGTTAACATGTAATTATCACGCAATGGCGCCCATGCAGGAGCATCAACAGAACCAGTGCCAGCAGATGCACCAATCTACACATAATATAACAAATTAATTGACTACCTTATTAAGAATTTAAAAGGGCAAAAAAATTGATGAATTCCAAAGTATGTCATGCACAAAGAAAAAAAAAGGTAGAAACAGAGAGCAATTTAGTTCAAACACCACAACTAGGAACAAACATGTAGAGAGATTGACCTTTTCTATGCTCCCGGTCTTTTGGGAAGGGGTCTGGCCCAAGCCTGAGAAAAAAGCCTCTTTCCTCCGCTTCTTAATTACTGCAGGTTTAAGATAACACCACAAATATCCATATCACTTGATGTTTATAAAAAACTGACATGACAATTTGTATGAAGTTGCTCAAGAGTGAAAGCACTTAAGGTTGGTGCACAGATTAAAAAGAAAGACAAATTAAACCTAATCAAACTGATTACAACCTCAGGGAAAATAGATGCAATTATGTACTTTACCAGCCAAGAAACTCCCGACAGCCAAGAAAGACAAATTAAAACTATTCAAACTGATTATAACCTCAGCTCCCAAAGGGATACTCAATAGATGCAACTATGTACTTTACCAGCCAAATTCATGCATGCTTAGAAGGCCATAAGCAGTGAGATGTACATTATGATTACTATTAAGTGCACAAATGAGATGGAGATCACCACCTCCCAGCTGAAATGAAATTATCATTTCCTAACTTTCATGCTAAAACAATTCCTAATAAAGGTTGAACTTGAGTCCACCATTTCATAATCACAGCATTAAGGACATGTATTAGCTTAAATTTGAGTTGAAATAGCATGTCAATGTACTTTTGCTGCTCAGGGTGAATTAGGAATAAATCCCCTTAACTAGACAGTCAAAAACCAACTTGTTTCTTTCTAAAACTGATTGAAAAATGACTAATCAGAAGACCACACTCGTCAGTTGCAATACAACTACTTGAAGTGGCTCTGCCTAATATTACAGAGGAGGCAGTGTGAGAGCAAGTTTCAGCAGAGTGAACGTTTGTCATGTTGAAGGTCGATAAAGATACTCTTTCTCTCTCTCTCTCTCTCTCACACACACACACACACACAGACACACACACACACAGAGTTCTCTGGTTATCTGCCTGTTCCATGCACTACAAGCTAGATAAAAAGATACCAACATCACATTTAAACTACAAAGTATCTTCGTATGACATCTCAAGTTCCAACTATTGAAATTTGCTGCTTTCCAATTTAGGCATTATGATCTACCACTAATACTAATTCAGAAGAGTTGTATTATAAGGCAAGTAGAAGTGGGCAAGTACAAAGTCTTCATGATCACACACAGGTTTAGGAAAACCAAGAGAAAACCTTGAATTGGGCTGTTCTTTGCAAAGCATCAAGTTCTTAGAAAAAACAAGTTATAGTATTTAAAACTGATTAGCATTAACTACATCTGAAGGCTCTAAGAAATTAAATAGGTAAGTTATATCTCTAGATAAGAACTTCAAATAATCTGTATCTTCTAATCCTAATGCCTAACATCCTCATGTAATTCAATTCCTTCTGGTCCAGATCTCAGTACACTTCCATCCACTCCCTTGGCTTGGATGACACTTGTCCACGCAATTCGAGTTTTTCTTAGACTTTCTACCATCAAAAGAATCTCCGCCATAAAAAATATTTCCACCAAAGAAGGTGTTGTCAAAGAAGATGTAATTTATGATGAAGAATAAAATTTAACTGATTTACGTAGCTCAACAAGAAAACTTTTAAGCCTGACCACTAAATGGAATTTTAATCTAAATAGCTTATTATTTCTTTTTATTTTAAATTACTAAAGTCCTAAAGCATCTGACTAATTATCGTTTTTCTCCAGATGCTTTCTACTTATCTAAAACTCTCTCATCTGTAATCCAATCTATAGAACACCTGTATCAGTTCTCAATGATTTGAAGCCTCATCCTCGAGGATTCCCAGTTACAACAGCCGGCTAAGAATCTGCATATACGTCTTAAGTCTTAACTATGGACTGGAATCTGATCAAAACCAAATCTTTCATCCTGATGCCAAAATCCTAATTTCATGTAATTCCTTACCTTTTTACTGCAACCTGTTGTTATCCAACTTATCTAATGGAATTTAACCAGCATCATCTTAATAATGGTTTCTTATATTTGCAGACATCAATGGTCAATATGTAAACCAGGGTATCACTGATCACCAAAAATGAAAAAAAGAACAGACAACCAGTTATAGCCTAAATTAACTACTTAGAAAAGCATCAAATGCTGATATTTGTCACCTATAGCTTTCTCCAGTAAAAGTCTCCATTTCTTTTTGTTTGATTGGAGATAAGTTTGACACACAATCTCACACTCTTATATTTAGTTCTTGGCATAGCATAAAACTTTAACACAAACTACCCTTTGCTACTTCTGTCAATATCCAACCCAAGATAAAGTTCCATAGCAAAACATTCTGTAATAACTACTACATTGTGAAATGAAAGAGCAACGTTCATTATTTCATAGACAAAAGAAGGTTAACTATCAATTAACCTTGTTAATTGTGGTTTTCTATCTTAAACAAAATGCCTTTATACTATGATGACGCTTTGCACAAAATCCATCCACATCCCAAGATGAAACTCAAAAAAACTCATGCAGAAAGAAATTCATGAAGTAACACGTCATCAGACAAGTTCATGACTACTGCTTAACAATTCAGGGATCATGGCATGATCCATAGCAATTCACCATTAAAATTCAGAGGTGAAAACATTCTAAAATTAAACCAGCTTGAAATTGCACCCCATACAACTTAAGGATAAATAACAGAGTAAGGATTGAAGGTGTGAATTAGTAATGAAGCACCATAATCCACCTGGGAAGGAAGTTTTGCTCCCTAATCTTGTTAGCACTCTTCTAACCACACATTGAAAGAGACAGAGGAATTCATCTTAAAGAGAGCAACTGACTAACACGAACCTGTGTACAAAATTAATTATAATTGATTACCTCAGGTTGTCCACAGTGATACAAGCAGCAGTAACACTAGAAAATCTCATACCCAGCACATATATGTTCTAGTGACTGCAAATGAGGATGTTATCTTAATTTCTTGGTTGAGGATCCCTGTTATAATGCATTTTTGGAAGCAAGAGAAAGCTTTTGATGGACATTCTGAACCAAGTAACTAAAGCCTCAAAGTCTGAATACAAATTCTTTTAAAGTAAAAGAGAAGGTATTGCTGAATATCAAGTCAAAGAAAAAATTTGGCTTCAAAATTAGATTGTTGTCAGAACAGAAGCCAAGGGAAAAGATAATAGGAATGAATACCACGTACTTGAAGCAAGAACCTTGTTGTTAAAAAATGATATATCAAAGTCTGAAACGTTGAATTTGATGCTTTTCACCTACCTTTTTCATCTTTCGACCTTGAGGGATTCAGTCCTCTCTGCGAGTGTTGTGCCTTATTGACCTGTATGCCATATAAATAATCATTTTAAGTACCACAAAGTTCATCTACATAAACCACAAAAACTAGAATGAAAAAAAAACTACCAGTCATATTTAGTTGGAAACAAAATCTGAAAACAATAAATTTGGAGAAGCCACTTACAGCATTAAATAACTTGACCACTGGAACGCACAGCAAGACACGTGAAACATAGAAGCTTCGTCAGTTAAAAAATAGACCTTCATTTTCCTTGCAGAACAATTATTCCATTATCAATAAAGTCAGGAATACCTCCTCTGGTAGCAACTCCAATGAGATGCTTTTCATGTGAATCCAAATAATTAGCAGGCTTCACATGCCCCTTCTCTCCAACCTTTTGATGCAAAGAAAACCAAATCACGTGAGAACTAATTATAAAGTAAAAGTCAAAATTTGCACTAATTTGACCATTAAGGCTAAACTTCACTCATGTGAAACTCAAAGAAATCACATATTCTAAATTCCGCTACTTGAACCTAAACATGAAAATAACAAAATAACAAAAACAAATTCATCAATATACCAGGTGTTTTTCCTTCTTTGCCTCACCCTTAACCTTTCTCTCTGCTTCTTCTTCAGCTAGCTTCTTGGCAACAAGCTTTTTATGTGCTGATAACACAGGACCCTACCAAAAAGAAGAAGCACCTCTAATCAAATTCAATCACAGTTACAAAAATAATCTCCAAACATGATCAATAGCAGAAGTCAAGAATTTGTTAAGCATACTCACCAGTACATCATGATCGGTTGAAGCAGTTTTCTTGGTAATCTTCTTGAATGCCAACCTAAAAGCCTTACAACCCTCCGAAAATCTCATAACTCCTGGCTGAATTTCACCATCTTCATCCTCCGAAACCTCAATTTTCTCTTCACCATTCTCTTCTCCTTCTTCTTCACTATCCGAAAATTTCGACTTGAACCCACCTTTTACCTCATTTTTCACTACTCCTGATTGCTCTTCTCCCCCTTTCAAATTCCGGTCTTCTTCTTCCACCACATCATCATCTGAATTATAGCTTCTAGCCTTTTTCTGAAGAAACTTTTTCATCTTTTTATCCATTTTCTTAAACCTCCCATCTTCTGAACCAGGCCCTAAAGTTCTCACCTTTTTCTTGTTTTTGGATTTTTTCGAACTATTTTTCTTCCATTCCTTCCTCCTTTTTACACCCTTCTGCTGCATTTCTTCCATCATAGATTGCCAAATATAACAATCTTCGTTCTCCTAAGCATATAAAGAAAAAAAGCAAAAAAATTTCTCACAAACAACACAGAGGGAATCAAGAATAAATTAAAGAAAATTATCTCAGTAAAATTACCGGCGACTCCATCAAAATTTTGAATTTAGGCCACAATTAAGAACTGCCTGGGTTAAAAATTATGCTGGGGCAGAATTTGGGACATGAATTTAATCTTACCTACCGTCCGCAGGGCTGCTACTGCCGAGTGGATAGCGGCGGATGGGACTGTAATCCCGGTAGCTTTCAGTCTGCTAAAAGCTATTGAAAAGCGAGAGCCGAGAAACTGTGGCCTGAGAGGAAACACAAGTCACGTGAAGATCAAGCCAAGAAAAAAACAAGGCAAAAGGACAAAAAAAAACCCCAATTCCCACAAGCATAATTCCGAAAGCATCATTTACTAAATACTGCACGGAACTTCACATAGGTGAATTTTTTTTTTCCTTTCCCATCTTAGTTATCTCACATAATCAAATCCAAATTACTCAGCGAGAAAATAAATGAACTTGCACCTTTATTTTTCCCAAAAAATAAGAACGCTAAAATCGAAATAAGTACATCCCAAAAAAAGGGCCAACAAAATCGATAAATTTCCCACCATAAGCAATGGTAAGGCTTTGTTCAGGAAGGCATGCAATTGCAGAAAATCCTCAACAGCTAAAGGCAAATCCTAGACAAACCAACTTTTGTCATCAATTTTAGCAAACAAATTCAACATTTCTCCCTCCAATTCTATTATACCCACAACAAGATTTTAAATTTCTGCCTAAAAAACATACCCCAGAAAGACAAAAGCAAAAGAAATTGATGAAGATGAGCCGCAAATATGCATAAAAAGTAAGTAAATCGGGATATAGAAAGGCAACTCACGAGAAATCAGGCAACGGAGTTTGAGAAGAGAGGTTTAAGGTTTAGGCAATGTTTTAAAACCCGGACCGTCAATTGAACCGCTGAAGTGAAAGGATCGAGGTTCAACCGGTCAGACCGGTTCAACCCCGGTTCAATAAATAAATAAATAAATAAATAATTAATTAATTATATTATATATATATATATAGACACACACACACACCTATGCACAGAATAAGATATAAATGCTAAACCATAATTAACATAAGAGCAATATCCAACAATTAACACACACAATTAACATAGTTATCCAACTTACATGAAAAAAATTGTCTAAATATTAGAATTAACAAAAAACGATACAAGTCTAGAAACTGGGTGTTAAGTATCTTCACGATAACTGGGTTTTGCACAGAGATTTAAAGACATCAAATATACTTTTAAATAATTATGGTGAGTTGAAGATCTGTGACTTTGGATTAGCACGTCAATATGGAAGCCCTTTGAAACCATATACTCACTTGGTGGTTACTTTGTGGTACAGGTGAGCGTAGTTTTAAGCACTATTGTCTTTTTTAGTTGAGATAATTAAAATCTTTTATCTGGTTCAGCGAAGCAGCCACTATTCAATGGGAAAACAGAAGTTGATCAACTTGACAAGGTTAACATTTTAACAACTTTCATCTGTCATGTTACTGTAGAATTTTGTATGGATTTCAAGCTAATTTTCTTCTCTGTGGCCTTAAAGATCATTGTCGTTTTGTTTTGTAGATATTCAAAATTCATAGTTAGGAAAGTTGGACAAACTCTTAGCGTTGAATCTCACAAATGTTCTTTTAAAGACGAAAAATCATAGTAGAAAAAGCAAATTATTCGTGCAGTACTTGTATGCAAACAGGTGTATATTTAGCCTATTTTCAGTAGCAGAGAAGTTTCCATGCTTTTAAACTTTAAACAACCAGATCATAATCGAACACTTTACCTTGTTGATTGATAAGAAAACATACTCTAACAATATCATATGCTTGCAATCTTTACTATGAAGATAAGTAAATTGGGTAACAGTAAAATGGAGCATGAGAACTCACTAATATAAAATCCTCTCACAATTCTACCAGTTATTTACACCCCATCTATACGAGTAACTGTATCCCACTAGCAGAAACAATGGATAAAATCATGTCATATGCCTTTTTTTTTTGGTTGCCTGCCACGGTATCCAGGGCTTTGCCCTGACTAATCCGTTGGTCGACCCGGGTCGCACACCTGGCTGTGGTGGGTGAGTCTCCCAACAAGGGTAGCTGCCTTACACAAGAAACCACGCCAATTTATTTGAATATTGGAGAAAACGAAGCATCAAACTACACCCCCTTTTTAACAAAATGAAATTGCAAAATCAAGCAACAGAAGTCAACAACTTTTGCATTCAAATTAAATAGTATATTCAGGCACAACTGGCAACAAAAAGATGAAGAAGAACTCAAGGCAGTTTCAACTAGTAAATAATAGTACCTCTGGACCACCGAAAACAGTGCATGACGAAAATTGGTAGAATCATGTTTCGCATGCAAATTTCATTACCGAATATCAGTACCGTAAACCAATTCATAACGAAAAAAGAAGATAGAAGCGCAGCAGGCGTACGAAGTAAAATACCTGAGACTGAGTTGGTTTCGAGAAAAGCTGATGAAGAGGGTGTGAACGAGATGGGATTGTCGGGACGTCGCTTCAAGAAACAAATGAACAGAAAAGCAGGGCTGCGGATGCAGAGAAAAGGGGATTAGGCACAGTGATCCGAGGATTAGGCTGCAAAAATTACAGCAGTATATATACAGAGGGCCGAGGGGACGGGAGGGATCATAACCAAAACCCAGTAATCAACAACGAAAGGAAAAAAAAAGGGAAAAAAAGATAAACGAACCTGGTATAAGCTTCAATTCCAGAGTTTTTTTTGGCTTAGAATCGGTGCGGTGAGTAGAAAAACTTCATGCTTCGGTGGTTCCTTTTTGCTGATTGCTATGGATCAAGATTGGAGTTTGGAGTTTGGAGAAGGGATTAGGGTTAAGCCATTAAGGGGAGAAGGAAATAGACTAGAGACGGCAGGCAACTGGGCAAGGCAATTTCGGCAATTGCAGAGAGAGGAAGCAGAAAGACCGACGCAAACTGCGAAGACTGAAGAGTGAATTGAAGACTAGGTTTAGATAATTTCGGTCAAAATTGAAAATTCAGTCAATTTTGACTCAAAAATTAAAAAATCGCGGTTCACGGTTCGAATGTTCAGGGCTTTAGTGTTTTAGGCAATGTTTTAAAACCCGAACCGTCAATTGAACCGGTGAGGTGAAAGGGTCGAGATTTAATCGGTCGGACCGGTTCAACCTCGATTCAATGAATTTTTTTTAAAATAATTTATATAAATATATATATGCACAAAATAAGACATGCAATGGACTAATTTAAAACTTTATATGATGAAAAGTTCACTATTTTTGAATAATTTGGATTTTCAAAAATAAATTATTTAAATTATAAGTTAAAACAAATAAATTTCATCTCAATTTCAATTATATATACCAAAAAAATCTTAAATCCAACCCAAAAATATCACAATATTTTGAAATTATACAAATTCACGTCTATGAGAATTTGATATTGTGAACTTAAATTTTAATTTACATCTTTGAGATTTAAAGATTGTAATTTAAAAAAGAAAGTTTGGAGTTCGAAAGAAGTTAAGAGAATTGAAAATAGAAATGCAAACTTGATAAGAAACAAAAAATAAGATAAAAGTGAGTGGTTGTGGCATTAAATAATTTGGGTTAAAGAAAAATAATTCTTTTTTAACTTTTTCCAATTTAATGGGCAAAAACAAAATTAAAAGATAGAAGAAAACATCAATAAATTAAAACTAATGAGGTTTGATTAAAAATGGAGTGACAAAAGAAAAGATGAGAGAGAAAAGAAAGAGTTGAAGATTAAAAAGAAAGAGTCATGAGAGGATGAGATTTTGTAAAAAAAATGGAAAAATGAAATATAGATGTTTGTTTTATATAAATAAGTTATCAAAAAAAACAAATAAAATGTGATGGTGCAATGGTTACTACATTAGTCTTCTATTACAAACGTTTTGAATTCGAATCTTGATAGAATCATTTTGCAAAAAGTTAAAAAAAAAAAAAAAAAAAAACTCAAAAACCGGTTCAACACGGTTCACCGATTTTTCCGATTTTTACCGGGTTTGACCGGTTCTCTGGCAAAGTCAACCAGAGCATAGAATCCGGTCCGGTTTTCAAAACATTGGTTTTAGGAGTAAAAATATGAACAAAAAAGGTCAATGGTAAAGTGAACATTGAGTTAATTCTTGAGGTTCAGGTGCAATTGCCAATTTGGTCCCCCGAGTTGTCATATTCTAACTTCTAACGTTTGCCTGTTTCATTAGTTTTCATCTACACCTCTAGGGATAATTATATGTCATTTGAGAAATTTGTATTCAAGGTTAAACGTGTTGTATAACAGTGTAATGCAGGAGTTTCTATAGAATGACTCTTTTAACCTTTATTGTGAATTTACTATATTAACCTTAAATTTAATTTAGAAGTTTGATAGCTATTTTAAATCAAGGTTGGCTTTTTAGGAATTTCATGATAACTTATCACTTATATTACTTCCCGGTGTACCACCCAATTAATCCCTCCCCCATTAAATTAATTTGTCATCTGCCATTACAACAACAACTACTTCGAATTCTTTTAGTTTTTTCTTTTTTCTTTTTGAGAAGATTTTAAGAGTTCTTCCCTAACCACTAGACCAATGCAGTGGTTAATTCTTTTTAAGTTATTGAATTTGTATTAATTGCTATCCTTAATATATCTTACTAACCAAGTTACCCCTTCTCCCTTAAAATTCCATTCGTTTCCAATTTCTTTCCATATAATGCTTTCAGTTTTGCAATCAAGACACATCGACAAATAAAAAAAAATTAGTCATTACCATTTTTCATCTTTTCTACCTTCATTTTTTTCTTTAATCCAAAAGTTTTGATTGCATTATATGGTTTTACCAATCTGTAGAACTAGACCTAAAAATAGTCAATAGGGATCAGATTCAAACATTAAGTTGTAGTTTTCATCCCCATTATATGGTTTTATTGATTCTCCCTGTTTCCGTACTTGCTTACTTCTCTAGAAACGCCCTCCAGCAATGGAAGTTCACGAGAATTCATGCACATGGATGCCAAGATGCTTATGGTTCTACTGAACTACAGAGATTGAATTAAGTGGTAATGATGCACTCAGGATGCAAAGTGATTTTTTTTTTTTTAAAGATGCCTATTTCTTTTTTTGTTTATTCTTTGTATGATGTCGACCTGTACTGAATCAGTGTATTGGAATTTGCAATATATAGATGAATTTTGCAAAAGTTGCACCTGTTTGTTTCTTTAATATCATTCGTTCTTTTTACCCTTTTCCAAATATCACCTTAGAAAATTATGTGTAAGAAACAACAATAATTACATTAATGAATGTCCCTATTTTATGTAATCTCCTAAAAGTTGCTTCCGTGATATCTTCTTTTTCCAATGCACATGCCCAAAATTTTCTCTGTTGTTATGTGATAAAAAAATTTTTTTAGTAAAATGGAGTATAAAAATGTAATTATTTTCATCAAAACATAGTTGAAAAAAATCATGAAAGAAAAAAGATAAGTTGGACTGCACAAAGTAGTTTTGCCTAAAAATATACTTTGATTGGTAAAGATGTTGGTTTTAGAAAAGGTAAATGGAAAAAAAAAAGGCTTCACTACCCAGCAGCTATTTGAATATATTGAGTGTGTTTGGATATGAGATCATTTGGAAAAAAAAGTATTTCAAATAGTACTGTAACATTTTTTATGATGTGATATATATAAGAATTAAAAAAAGTTGTTGAAAATTGTATTTATGATGTAAACAGGATAATATTTACGAATTTTTTCTCCAAATTAGACCATCCAAACGGATTAATTGTCTTCTTGTGCCAACAACGAACTTAAAAATAATGAAAAGATGCCATACCTTTTCACCATAGGGACCAAGGTTCAAGCTATCTTCGCAAGAAGATTTCATTTTCCCTCCATATGTTAATGTACAAAAGAATTAATGACTCTTTTGTTTATTATTTGTGAATCGTGACGAACTTGAACCCTTAACTTCAATTAAGAGACTTCAACTTCTCATATAATAAATTTTCCCTAAGTAATTTGGCATCTTATAAATTGTGACAATGCAAAATGTATATATTGCATGTCAAGATTGATAACAGAAAAGATGAGCCTTTTGATACCTTTAATTGAATTTGCCTAATCTCAAATTTCTAGAAGCTGGCCGCTGGATTATCTTTTCGAAAATTTGCAACTAATAAAGATCTTAATAGTAGCAATATCATTCATCTACATTAATAATAACTCGACAACTGCTTGAGGTACTTATTCGGCAGTATTATCCTACAAATGAGGCATAATTTGATATAATGAGCAAAATAACAATTCAAATAACGAAAAACGAAATATCAAGAAGTCAAATAACTAACAACAAAATAATACTAAGAAGTTGAAAAACTAAAACAATAGTACACAACCTCCATCCGTTGTGGAACCTATACATTTTCATATATCCATTTATTTTTATCAAAATTTGAAAAAATCTTTCAGGTTGAAAAGGTCGAATATGCACTAGATGCTAAGAGTTATCGAAAAACATTCAAAGAAGAGAAAGAGATAAATAACATTAGAGATCTTAAACAAAAAAAAAAACTATATTAATCGAGGTCTCACATTTTTTCTTAAATTTTCTACATTCAGTAATTCTTAGATTTCTTAGATAATATAGGAGAATGTTCATTCCTGAAACAAAAAAAATCCATAACATTGGCTAAACAATATGCCTATGCTCACAAACAATCATGAGATAGAGCACACGAGGCAAGCCAAGCTCCAAAGCCAATTCCCAGCTGGTTCTAGTTAAAGGGATCTTCCCCTAACCTGCCACCGTATCCTTTGCAGAAGCCAAGACAGCAGAAACTATGTCCACAGTCCGCAGCCGAGATATGTCTCAGCCGAAACATAGCCAAATTCCTTGTTCTGCATTAGCTAGTGTACCACAACATTGAAACCCAATCTCATGGCCTGGTCAACAAATGAGTTTGAGTGGCAGTCCAGGTGCAAATGCAACCCCTTCTTGTATAATGAGGAGAAAAAAAGTTTACTCGCTAAGGTTGAGATTTTATTAATTAGAGATTATAGGTTTAAATTTTCCTTTCCCTTCCTCACTTCTTAAATCTCACATTGTCCCTAAAATTTTTTTTATGAAAAGGGAAAAAATGCAGAAAGAAATATTGAAAGGATGTCGAACTTTAGAAATAAGGTCCCCTTGTTGCATTATGGCAAGAGAAAAAGGAATTAAAAAAATTAAAGATTTTTGTATCTTACCGTCACATTGTTCTTAAAGGTTAGATATTCCTAAAATTTTATATAGATGGAGTTTGTGATATTTCAGCACTGTTAAAATATTATAGAATCTTGAAGGCTATCTGGTTGTAAAAGTGAGGGGTGTTATATTACTTCGTACTTTCCTTTAAATTTTTTTTTTCAAACTTAAGAATTAGTGCAATCAATTTGTTATATGTATTAATGCAAGTTGATTCAATTGGCAACGACAAGTCATTTTCTTACAAAATGTTGTGTGTTTGAATCCTGCTCTCGATTTGAAAACTGTGTTGGGGGCAATATATAAGAACTCCGTAAGCAACCTATGGTTTCAGGGCTATATCTAACCTGTGGTGGTATCCGGTGTTGAACCTACTCAAACTTTTTCTTAAAAAAAAAAAAAAACAGTTATATGTACGAAGGTGGGAAAAGGATGTATAGTTTTCTTTGGTTGGGTATGGAAAAAATATATAGCTAGAACGGATTCCGATTTTCTACATTTAAACGTGAGATCAGTTTGTCTACAATTATATATTATTGAAGATCAGACTCTTGATGGCTTACATATGAAGGCAAAGTTTTAATTGACCGAATTAAATTCCTATTAAACATGTTGGTTTTACTGAGTTTCCTTGTTTAATTTCATCACAAATAAATTTGAGATGCAGCAACATATCATCAGCTTAAGTCAATTTTTGAAGCTAATCATGTATAAATCAAAATGGTGTCTATTTATACTCAAACTTTTAAAAGTTCTGTGATTAATTTCCTTCGATTAATCAATTGAACGATGCAATTGTAGAGAATCTCCACCTAATTGGAGACATTTCCCTGACTACATGCATACAATTAATATGTCGTTTGGAATTTTGTACATCAACCACAATGGCTTGGTTTTGGATAGAATACTGAATATAACGTATGTAGATCCTATTTTGTAAGTTATCAATTCTTGGTTGGCTCGTTCTTGGAAATGGATTAATCCCAACAGTTATTACTTAGGTTCATGCTAATAATTCTGATACAAACTGATAAATACATTACTCGAGAGACTTTCCAGAAGATCCCAATTCGTTTTCGTTTTTTCAGCAATTTTCTACAAACATTTAGAACCATAGATGATGCAATATTCAATGGGCATCTCCTTAAAACTGCACCATTACTAGCTAGTATTGTTATTAATTTGATAGTGCTATTCTTGTCCTTGTCTCTTGGCTGCATTAAATAAGCTTATTGATCAATTATCACCTGTATTGAACAAAAGCCCTTATTCAGTTGAGAGAAAGCTTAATAAATAAATTAAATCGTCAGTCACTGTAGATTATTGCTCATGATTCATGAAAAGAGTTGGTTGTGATAGAAACGGGAGAGAGACAGAAACAATCGTCATTAGAATTATTTCTGAACAGTGTAAAAGTGATTGAACAGATTGTAACTCACTATTAGTTACTTGTAAACTCTTAAAATATAGATGTTATATTTAACCACTGTTTATGTGAACTCATACAAGATGAGTCGGAGTTATGTGTCGTTATCTCGTCTTACAATTTGAATTTTTGCCCTTTCGGCAAAATTTGAGTCAGAAGCATTCCAGAATGAGTGTAATTGACAATTGTCGATGCTCTTAGTCTAACAAAAATACTTTCTTTGTCATAAAACAAATTACAAAAGTCACTTATAGTATATTCCTTAGAAGAATAAACTAAATACCATCTGTTAGTGAACTACAAGAATAGCAATTGAATTGATTACCTTGACTAATTCTTGGACTGCTTTTTACAACAAACTTGCAATTGTTCCTTGCCAAACAATGGTATTATGTAATATGAAGCAGTCAACTACTTTATGCTGCTCTTAAGGGATTTAGACTTTCTGTAGTCGTAGTGGAGATTGTAGAGTACACTTACAGGTGACTGATGAGTTGGTTTGAAATTAGAAGAATAGATTGAATGAATGATACATGTTTTAAATGAGTGATGATTTTTCTTATGTTTTCGGTGGTTATTGTCATCGTGCATTTTCTACGCCACAATTGCGGGTCGTGCCTTCGCGAAAGAAGCCCAACAGAGCTTACTAGCTACTTAGCCACTGAATCAGACAAACCCATATATGTACCCAAAAATTCCCATGGAGCATTTCGTTAGTATGAATCCACTAATGTTTCTAGCTAATTACTTTTCTGTTCATCAGCCAAATTCGATTAGGTGAGATGCTTACTCGAAGTTTAATAAAAAGCGAACAATAGTAGGAACAAAAGTTTTCATAATGACAACAACTCCTTTTCCTTTTTCTTTTTTTCTTTTCTCGGGGTTTTGGTATTTAATTGTTTTTTTTAATAAAAAGTTTGGGTGGATTTGATTCCGGTTACCACCATAGGTCAAGGCATGCCCTGGACCAAAACTCGCTTATAAGGGTTCTTGGAGATCACTCAACTACATAGTTCTCATATCGACGGCAAAATTTGAACATACAACCTCTTGTGAGATAATGGTCCATTCTTACTAACATGAACCAATTTATATTGACGGGTTTAACTATATGTTACTTGCGTTACTACATTGGAATTATACTATAGTGATTTATCATTTTATTTGAGGGGACAAGAGCATTTTTTATTAGGGGAATATTATAATGGAATAAATAGTGCAATTCTCATCTATTCAGTCTTTTTCTAGGACATGCTTATACTTGTCATTGTAGTCTTTGTAGATGTTAGAATTGAGATATTAAAAAAATGTTGTATTTCCACTTTCTCAATTGATAATTGTTCCCTAATTATCTAATTAATAAGACCACAAACTGAGGTGTGATTGTAATCTAGAAACTAAGGGCCTGTTTGGAACCTGAGTTTTTAGGGAGTTTGTCTAAAACTTTACTGTAGTGTACTGTAGAAGTTTTTGAAAAAATTTTGTAAAAATTTTTGTAAGGTGAAAAACTTTTTTGTAGAAGTTTTGTTAAGATAAAAAATTTTATAAAAGTTTTTGTAAGGTGAATTTTTTTTCCTTTTCTTTTTTTTTCTTTTTCTTTCTTTTTCTTTTTTTCCTTTTTCTTTTTTTTCCTCTTCTTCTTCTTCTTCTTCTTCTTCTTCCTTCCCCCTCCCGCCAACCCTCTCCTCCTTTTCCCCTTCTCCTCTCCTCTGCTCTGCATTTCCCCCCTCGCCTCCTTCTCCCGCCAGCCCCATTCCCCCGCCAGCCCCTCTGCACGCCACCCCCTCCCCCCGCCAGCCCTTCCCCAGTTGCCGCCACACCCTCTGCCCCTTCCCCCTCACCTCTGCACGCCACCCCTCTGCCCCAGCTGCCGCGCCACCCCCTCTGCCCCTTCCCCTCCCCTCTGCACGCCACCCCTCCCCCACCAGCCCTTCCCCCGTGCCCCGCTAGCCCCTCTGCCCTGCCCCTTCCCCCTCCCCTCTGCACGCCACCCCCTTCCCTATTCCCCTGTTCCCTGTTCGCCCGGTTCTTAATCATTTGGAGGTCAGCACCTGCGGAGTAGCGGACCTCGCTTCATCCTTTGGAGATGAACGAGAAAGCCTTCTCCGCTGTAACGATTGAGCGGGACGGCGATAATGATGAAGACGACGTCGTCCGGGCCTCCGGGGAGGCTTTCATATTAAGCATCATCTGGAATTTTGGAAATTTAATGCAAAATTTGATTTTTTTTTTCCCGCCTGGGGGTTTGCATAGAATTGCAGGATTGAGGTGCTTATGACTTGTGAGAGAGAGCAGAGTTAAAGGAGCAAAGGAAAAAAGTTTTTTTTCCCGCCGTCGGCTAAGATTTTGGAAAAAAGTTTTTTGTGTATTATTTTAAAGTGTGTAGGTAAAAAATTTTGATAAGTTTTTTGGGGTTCCTGTAGCAAAAGTTGTTAAAAAACTAGTAGCTAAAAAACTTGGCCAAAAACTTCACTTCCAAACAAGCCCTAAATCATATACCATATAAGCGAAATATGAAATTATTTTTTAAAGTGGTAAGTGAAGAATTACTGTCGATCATCTTCAAAAAAAAAAACTTGTTTGTCTAAGCGTATAATTGCTGTTTAGTCATGCATGTAGTTGTGACTAATATGACTTTTGATTTTTTTTTTCCAAAAAAACTAATTCCGTCCCTCATGTCTAAAGCTGCAAAATAAATGAATTTATCAAAACTAATCCATTTACAAGTTAAAAAAAAAGAAAGATAAGCAATGGAAAACTTGTGCAGATGCTTTAGAAATTTTTAAATTCTTTTTCCTCCACAATACAAATTTTCAATTCTTTGGTATTATACCATTTTTATTTTTTAATTTTTAAATCATATGACTTTGTGTTTTTTCTAATAAAATGTTTCATATTCAGATTAAAAGTACAACATTATTCTAGAACTATTATGTAACAGTATTAATGTCATTTTGTTAAAATTTGGATGAAAATTCATCATTAATGTTTGATTTAGGGTCTGTTTGATAACATAAAAAGGTGCTGAATCTGAACTTTTTCAGACATTTAGATGTTTTGAATGTTTGATAAATGAAAATTCATTTGCTGAATTTGTTAAGTAGTGTTGAACTTGTGTGTATTTTTTTCAGCATAAGAATCCTAACTGAATGCTTAATTCTGATAAGAATCAATGGCTCCGTTTGGACTGTTGTTTTACTTTACTTAGTTTACTTTGCCAAAACAATATTTCAAAATAGTGTTTGGACACGTCAGACTACATTTCTCGTTTGCCTTTGTGATTTTGCCCGAACCATTTGCTGGTTGACCCCACAAACTCATTGAACAGAGTGAAATTCCTCCATCACGTGAAGAGTTCAGAAAAGCGAATTTAATATCCCATCAAGGTGAAGACACCCATGATTTGTCTGGACGTATCCTGCCGTTGGGAATTCAAACAAAACGACACCAAGTTCCTTCGTTTAAAGTATTTTTGTCCTTCCAAACCCTCCCTATACGTCTCTCTCCTCTTGCAGAAGAGGTCACCCATAGCCAACGGAATCCGCTTCTGGTGCGAACAAGTAAAAGTGGGTACTGCGTTAATTGTGAGTGCATTAAGCGACAACAATTGTGTATGGTGGGTTTCAACGAATAAGGATACATCCAGATCGCCGGCGCCGGGCAGTGCACACGGAAGCAGACACCGAACGCAGAAATAAGAAATCCAGTAATTTGAGGCTTGATTTGAAGGCCAAATTCGAACTAATACAACCGTCAGATTTGACAGGTATGCATCTTGTTTATATCAATTCCTGTCGGCAATTGGAACAAAAAATTTTCCTGAGTCATTTTAATAATCAAAACTGGGCACTTAATTTAGTCGATGTCCCAAGATTCTCAAAACAACGGGGTAGAGTTCTTCTCTGATTAAAACTAATTCGTCAGCCGTGCAGGGTAGATCCATGTCTAGTGTTTGTGATGGAGCATCTTTAGTATGATATCCCTCCGGTGCGAAATTTCTCACTCATAATTTCTGTAGTACCGGAGTCATTTAACAAATCATATTAATAATTTCAGATCTATACAGTCTTGGACTTCTTTTGTTTCTTTAATTTATCGACTTAAATTATAGGATGTTGGTTGTGAAATTAGATCAAATATATTAGCATACTTCGTTGTTGTGAAAAAGTTACCCAAATATAATCGCGAAAATTTGGATTTCATGATTAACTTTTAATAATTTCTAACAATCAGGTGCAACTTTTGGGTTTGGAAATTAATTCCCCAATCATGCCGCACTTAATCATATTCGATACATAAAATTGCTTATATGATGAATTCCTTGCTGCTGGTACAACTTTGATCATGCCGTTCTTACTTCGCTTATTATTTATCTGATTTTACGGTGGCTTCAATATGGCTGAGTAAACAGGTTAGGGATTTCATTCGCCATACCTACGAATAATCTCCATCTTCCATGCTTGTTCATACATTTCCCAAGATTCTGTAATCCATTTATCATGTTGAATAAACCTTTGGACTGGTTTATCATTCGGTTAGATACCAAATACAGTTGAAATAAGTTTCTGATGCATGGTTTTGCTACGGTGAACTAAGTAAACCCAATGACAGACCAAATGTTATAAAGTGTCTTAATAATCACAGCCCTGAAAATTTCATACCACCAGCTACATTACTAGAAGTGGTATTTATAGCTTATATAACAAGAGTTTTGCAAACATCCTTGCATCTATAGCCGGCCATATTAAGAAATACAGTAGGACCACATACATGCCCCAACAGATTTCAATTATACATTTGGTAGACTTAAAATGGATGGGGCTAAACCCAGTTGTTGTAGGAACTCCACAGTGATTTCGGCTGACATTTCTCAAATACTACCTCCAAACTAATGCAGTCAATCTGCCAGCCGCAAGAATTTGAATTTGCTGATTTATGATTTGGTCTGAGGTCCGTGCATGTCATGACCTTTTGACAGTGATAAAGCACCAGTAAATGCCCAACAAGCGGAGGAGATCACTGTCCGGTCCAAATACTCCTGCCCGTCTTTCCGAAGCTTCATCTGTGCACTCCGTCACAGACTCGAAACTTGCCCGGTTTCTTACCACCGTATAGGGGACGCCAGGCGGATGTTAGTGGTCGCAGGAGGGGGAGATTTGCAACAGCGAAAGAACTTTTTAATTACCGACACTCTGCACTACGGAATGTCATAGAGCGAAGTTTCGGTGTCCTTAAAAGGATATTTGCTATTTTACGAGGAGCCGTTCCAAACTACATGATGACAACACAGATAAATATAGTTATTGCCTGTTGTGCCGTGCATAACTTCATTAGGGATCAACAACCGAATGATCTGTACTTTGCTAACCCAGACGAGGGAGATCCAACAAGTCATGGTGCAATTCCTCCATATCCTGAGATACAGCCATTGCATTCTTCTCCTGAAGTAGTTGAACAATGGACTGCCATGAGAGATACAATGGTGACACATATGTTCAATACTTATAGAAATACGCGACACCGTGCATGAAGCAATTCAATTATCTGATTTGCTAATAGTTAGAGGCTTGCAGAGTATTAAGAAGTTCCGGGAAAATGTGATGCCCATATATCATGTTCGTTCGTACAAAAAATAAGTTGGTTGTTCAAAACAAGACTTGGTTGTAATCGGAGTATTTGTACCGTGAGTCTTAAGTTTTTAGTAGTGGTAGCTTGACAAGTTGGAATAAAAAACTTGGGGCTGGCTTTCTTGGAAAATCTGGTAATACGATTTAATAATTAAATCTTATGTTGGGTAATATCGTAAGATTTAATCTATTAAAGTCAAAATTGGACTTTTTTAATAAGTAAGGGGCCTCATGTTTTTTCAGGGGTTTTTTTCAGGTTTTTCGTGATTGATGATTTTTCGTGCTGCTGGTATATATGGAAGGATACATAAAATAATTCGCTTCCAAATAAAGTCCAGAGCATCAGATCCCAACGCTTCAATGAAGAATGCTGATGGTCAAACAGCATGGGACCCGCGAACTATATTAAGCAAAAGCCTCCCAATTCATCAATTTCGGACAAGTGAATAAGAAAGGCAATCAATCAAACCGTGGGACCGTCGTACTACATTCAGCACCAATCTCAAAAAGCATCCTGACAAAAGTTACACGATGGCAATTCTATTCTCTCCACACTTGACCGCCATAATTCAAAATGCTAACAGTAGGCACAAAACCAGATATCAGCTATGGTAAAGCATACAGCTCAAATTTTCAAGTTAAATCAACCAAAAACTCTCTGTCCAAACAAACTCAATAGAATTACTTCAATTACCTTATCTTATCTACCAAATCTACCCTTGTTTATTAATTGTATTCAAAATTTTTATCTAATTAAACAATCTGATATTTTCTATCTAACAGTTTTCGATTTACCTTTTCTCCCCTTTTAATGACTTTCACTTCTTCTCCATATTCCTTATAAAATATATTTCATCTTTTATATTAATTTGATTTAAAAATAAATATTGTCATTTTCATACTTAACAATTTTAAGTTAATTAAATCATAGGTTCTATTTCTTTTTTGAATGAAAAAATATAAGGGCAAAATTGTCAATTTAAACTTATTAAGCATTCAGTTATAAATATTTATCAAACAGTATAAATAGGTTTAGTATAAAAATTCAGACATTCATATATATCTTTTTAGTGCTTAAAATTCAGTAAATTAATTTTTTCAGTATTCAGATTTCAGAATTCAGACTTCAAAATTCAGATTTAGTTTTATCAAACGGAACCTTAGTCAATGAAGTGGGCAAAGTGCATATATTTAAAGTTTAGGGGGCAAAGTGTTATAAGGGATCAAATTCAAGGGGGCAAACTGTAATTAATCCTTATTGAAAACTTTCAAAATTAGCTACATTATGTGGTCTAACTAACAAGCTGTAAAGGAACAATAGTCATCCCATTAACCGAATGCAATATTATAAGCGCACATGTTTGCTTTCTTCTCCATGATCGCAAGACTTCTTTATGCATTTATTTTATCTTTTTGACAACTAATGGGAACACCAAGTAGGAATCTTGAAATGACAGAAAAATTTTGTCATAGATTTTCTTTTTCAAAATCTTTCATGTATACATATATAGGTGTGTGTATCATACAAACAAATACTTTAGATAAATCAATCTAATTCAATAAAATAATTTCAATGCCTTAACAAAGTTACAACCAGAAAATTATCGCAAACTATTATGCGTGCAACTATTTAGGCCTCGATGGACAACATCAAAATTCTTGTATTTAGGTCGTTTTCAGTTCTTGACTATTCCAAATATCACAAGATTCCTTCCCTCACAACAAAAAAAAAGACATCTCTTTTGTTGGAAATTAGTTTGTAGTATGAAAATTGATCGTGACTTGTGACATGATTTTTTTTATCATGTCTAGAAGTTGATTCATGAATTTCCAACAAGGTTCATTGGTATATTGATGTATCTTCTCAAGTTCATTTGTTCATTTATGGAACTACTCAATTCATGTATTTGAAGTCCTAAATTCATGAATGGACATTAAGTGAAGATACATTGATGTATCTTCTCAAGTTCATTAGTTCATGTATTTGGTGTACTATATTCATAAATGGACATTAAGTAAAGTTCATGTACTTTTGCTCTTGGATTGCCTATAAATAGAGGTAGTCTAAACCTCTCTTGTGCAACTTGTACTTAGGCTACCTTAGATTTGCAAAACCAACTTCTTGCTTCTCTTTTTTATGAAAATTAAGATTAAACTTGTTATAGCTAGTTTTCATTTCCATTGTATTTTAAAAGTAATTTGTCATCTCAACCCGGTTAGCAAGATAGTGGGGGCAAATCACACCTCAAGAAGAGTGATCACACGCCTTGGAAACTCTCTTGAATTCCCCAAAAAATTAGTTTAGTCTTGATATTATTCTTGTAATAGTTTTATGGTAGGTTCTATACACTTGTAATCCCCATTTCTCCAACAATCTTAAGGTGTGATTTAAGATTGGTATGGAGTCTACTCAAGAATCTGTTATCAAGGTGATGAATCAAGACTTTGTCAAGTTGGATCGCTTGGATGGAACCAGAACCAATTTTAGTAGGTGGAAGGATAAGATGATCTTCTTCTCGACAGTCATGAAGGTGGCATGCGTGCTGAACCCAGATCTTTCAGAAATTATTCCTCCAATAGATAACGATTCAGAGGATTTGAAAAAACAAAAGGAAAAACATGAAGAAGATGAAGTGGTGTGTAGAGGTTACATTCTCAATACTTTGTCAGATAGTCTCTATGATTTATTCGCAACCGTCAAGTCACCAAAGGAGATTTGGACTACCTTTGAGCATCAACATGTCAACCAAAAGCAAGGCTCAGATAAGTTTCTTATCAAAAAATACTTTGACTTCAAATTTATAAACAATTCTCCACTTCTTGATCAAATTCACAATTTGCAAGTGATTGTTTCAAAACTCAAAGATTTAAATGTTGAAATTTTAGAAGCATTTCAAGTGGGGGCTATTATTGTCAAGTTGCCTCCTAGTTGGAATGACTATCAAAAGAAATTGCTCCATACTTCTGAAATTTTGACTTTAGATGGTGTTGTGAAACATCTAAATATTGAAGAAGATGCTAGAAATCTTCAAAAGAAAGATGTGAATGGTGAATCTAAAGTGAAAGTGGAGGATGACTCTAAGGTGAATTTTGTGAACGAAAGAAAGTGTTCCAATTTCAAAAGGAAGAAATATGATAATACTAATTCTAAGGACAATAAGAAGAAGATAGAAATTGATATAATTGTGGCAAGAAAGGCCATTACAAATTTGAATGCAGATATGACAAGAAACAAAAGACTAGTGGTGTTTCAACTGCAAATCTTGTTGACAAAATTTCAGAAATCGTTGCTATGATGTCACTTGGTATGGTGACTGAAGTGAACATGATCACACCTAATTCTTCCAAGAATTGGTGGTATGATTCTGGTGCAGCCATTCATGTGTGCAATGACAAGAGTCAATTCAAGAATTATGAAATTCTTGAAAGATGGCAAATGGTGTAAGAGCTAAAGTGCATAGCAAAAGTTGTGTGAATGTTCAATTTACTTTCAGCATGAAATTAGTCCTCACTAATATACTTCAAGTTTTGGATACTGTAAAAAATCTTGTTTCTGCTGATATTCTAAACAAGAAAAGGTTGAAAGTTGTACTAGAAACCAACAAAGTGATATTATCTAAGAATGGTGTCTTTGTTGGAAAAGGCTACTCTTATAATGGCATTTTTAAATTAAGTATCAATAAGATTGATGATATTTTTCTTTACTTTGTTGATTCCTCTTATTCTTTGTGGTATGGTAGATTAGGACATGTTAATCATAAAGTGCTACAACATATATCAAAAAATGGTCCAATTACATTTAGTAACAATGTGAAAAAGAAGTGTGAAACATTTGTTCAATCCAAAATAATGAGATTGCTTTTTCCTAGAGTTGAAAGAAACTCACAATTGCTTGATCTTGTGCATTTGAATGTTTGTGAGTTGAATGAAATTTTAACAAGAGGTGGTACTAGGTACTTCATCATTTTCATTGATGATTACTCTAGATATGTACATGTATATTTGATGAAAACAAAAGATGAAGTCTTTTATATGTTTAAAACATATACGTCTCTTGTTGAAAATCAATTAAGTAGAAAATCAAAATATTGAGAAGTGATAGAGGTGGTGAATATTTTCCTATTGAATTCTCAACTTTTTGTGAAAATAATGGTATTGTACACCAAACAAGTGCTCCTTATACTTCACAATAAAATGGTTTGCCTGAAAGGAAAAATAGAACTTTAAAAGATATGGTAAATGCCATGATTTTAAGTTCTGGTCTATCAAAAAATTTGTGGGGTGAAATTTTATTGACTACGTGTCATGTGCATAATCGCATTCCCTCCTTGAAAACTAAAGTGTCTCCATATAAATTGTGGAATGGAAGAAAATCAAATTTGAATTATCTAAAAGTTTGGGAATGTATAGCTTATTATAAAGTCCTGGGAAATAAAAGAATAAAATTGGGACCTAGAGCACTTAAAAGTGTGTTCGTTGGCTATAGCTGAAAATTCTAAAGCATATAGGCTACTTGATCTTGACTCTAATTTGATTGTGGAATCAAGTGGTGTTGAATTTTTTGAGAATAAGTTTCTCAATAATTCAAAAGTTGAAAATGATCCACAAAGTGAACCAAGTTCTTCTAATAATGGTGACCCTTCTAATGGTACAAAAAGGAAGGAAATTGACACTCCTTTTGAATCAAGAAGGAATCAAAGACAAAGAAAAGAAAAGAGTCTATCTTTTGATTTTATTCCTTCACAAGCTATTGTCTTTCTTGTTGAAAGCAATTGAGATTCTCTACTAAATAAAACTCCAATTTTATTTAGCATAGAGGATGGTTCTAAAACATTTAGTGAAATTATGAAATCTAGAGATTCAACATTTTGAAAAGAAATGGTAAATGATGAAATGGATTCATTGTTATCTAACGGTACTTGGCTTTTAGTTGATTTATCACATGGTTCTAAACTTATTAGTTGTAAGTGAATATTTTCAAAGAAATATTCCACGGATGGATTCATACTAACCTATAAAGTTAGGTTGGTGGACAAAACTTTTAGACAAAAGGAAGGCATTGATTATTTCGACACATATGCACCAGTTGCTAGAATTGCATCCATTAGAGTACTTTTGACTCTAGTTTCAATCTACAACCTTTGTGTAATGGATGTCAAGACAGCCTTTCTAAATGGTGATTTAGATGAAGAGGTGTATATGGAACAACCAGGAGGTCTTTGTGCTACCCGAAAATGAGAATAGGGTGTGTAAACTTGTAAAATTATTATATGGATTGAAACAAACACCGAAACAATGGTATGACAAGTTTGAATCTATTTTACTTTCACATGAATTTAGGTCAAATAATGCTAACAAGTGCATTTATTCTAAATTCAATGACAAGAATAGAGTGATCATTTGTTTCTATGTAAACGACATGCTAATTGTTGGTACTAACTACCAAGCTGTAGTAGATACTAAGAAATATCTTTCTAGCAATTTCAAAAATGAAAAATCTTGGAGAGGTGAATACTATCTTAGGGATTAAAATTAAGAGACATAGTGGGGGATTTGCACTTTTGAAATCACATTATGTTGATAAAATTCTAAAAAAGTATCAACATTTGAATATGAAAGAGGCTAGTACTCCCTTTGATCCTAATTTCAAATTATATGAGAATGCTGGTAATCCAATTGCTCAGTTAAAATATGCAATTGTAATTGGAAGTTTAATGCAATGAGTTGCACCAGACCAGATATTTCTTATTCAGTGTGTAGATTAGCTAGGTATACCAAGAATCCTAGTAAAGATCATTGAAAAGCAGTGACTAGAACCCTTGGTTATGTTAAAAGAACCAAAGATTTAGGTCTATTCTACAATAATTTTTCAAATGTTCTTGAGGGGTAAACAAATGCTAGTTGGGTAACTAGTACTGGTGATCAAAATCATACTAGTGGATGGATCTTTATGCTGGGTGGTGGAGTTGTTTCTTGGGTTTCAAAGAAACAAACTGTGATTACTCATTCTACCATGCAAGCTGAATTCATAACTTTAGTTTCTGCATGCAGAGAAGCGCAGTAGCTTAGAGATTTATTACTTGATATAAATCTATAACCTTGTCCTATGCCTGCAATTGTATTGTTTTGCGATAGTGAGAACACTATGTCTAGAGTATTGAACAAAGTGTACAATGGTAAATCTAAACATATAAGTCTGAGGCATACCTATATTAGACAAATGTTGAATAATGATGTTGTCACAGATGTATTTGTAAGAATTTATAATAATTTAGTGGATCCGTTGACTAAAGCTCTTGCGAGAGACTTGGTGAATTCGACGTCGGGAATGGGATTAAAACCCTTTGTCTAGAATCACTAGCAATGGTAACCCAACCTTCTTCTAGTACTACCCCTAGTTTGAAAGGTTTAAAAAGTAAAAACGAGTTACTAATAAGTGATTGTGAGTGCTACAAATGTTTGTGTATACCATTCCAAGTGGTAGTACATTATATTACTCTTAATTGAGCAAGTTGAGAAGTATTCTCTTAATAAACATATTTCTTAGTGCTTTATTTGTTAACGTTAGAAATATAGTTTACTTATATGATCATAGAAGTGGTGCCGCTTCTAGTGAAAGTCTAAGGTAATCTTTCATACATGATCATGAACTAGGATGAGCACATGGCCGGTAATAGTGCTAAAGATGAAATGTGATTGTTGGATGCAAGTTGATTAGACCATGTGGACAATTCTATTCTAATTTCAAATCTTGGTTTAAGCAATCTAGCCACCTTGATTTGATTAGAACTTGTGAATTATTTGCACTAAAGAAAAGTTTAAAACGAAAGTTATTTTTCTTTATGCATGATATCATAAGTGTTGGTTTAGCATTTCATACTACAAACTAAGTGGGGAATGTTGGAAATTAGTTTGTAATATGAAAATTGATCATGACTTGTGACATGAATTTTCTTATCATGTCTAGATGTTTGATTCAGGAATTTTCTACAAGGTTCATTGGTACACTGATGTATCTTCTCAAGTTCATTTGTTCATTTATGGAACTACTCAATTCATGTACTTGAAGTAGCAAATTCATGAATGGACATTAAGTGAAGATACATTGACGTATCTTCTCAAGTTCATTAGTTCATGTATTTGGTGTACTATATTCATAAATGAACATTAAGTGAAGTTCATGTACTTTTGCACTTGGATTGCCTATAAATAGAGGTAGTCTAAACCTCTATTATGCAACTTGTGCTTAGACTATTTTAGATTTACAAAACAAACTTTTTGCATCTCTTTCTTGTAAAAACTAAGATTAAACTTGCTATAGGCTAGTTTTCATTTCCATTGTATCCTAGAGGTAATTTGCCATCTCAACCCAGTTAGCAAGATAGTGGGGGCAAATCACACTTCAAGGAGAGTGATCACATGCCTTGGAAACTTTCTTGAGTTCCCCAAAAAATTAGTTTAGTCTTGATATTATTCTTATAATAGTTTTGTAGTAGATTCTATACACTTGTAATCCAACATCTTTCTTATGCAAAAAAGGGGGAAAAAGACTAGGAGTGGTGGGTGAGGAAGAGATTAGGAAGACATTGATATAGCTGGGCCACAAAAAAGTGGGCGAAGCAAAATTGTGGCACCCTCTTTTTTTTTTTTTTTTTGTTTTTGTCAAAATAGGAAGCAAAAGTGTTAGCGGCCCTTTTGTCAAATGGCCAAACACTCAGGCAGACACATGAATGGTGGATAGGGGGTTACTTGTCATCCATTCGAAGGATTGATGGTCGAGAATTACTCGACCCAATACCATGGACGACTATGATTGAAGGTGTATCAATCCGCAAACTGTTTGTGATATGGAACTACACTGTGCATCAATGATTGATGCACCTTCAATCATAGCCGTCCATGGTATTGGGACGAGTAAATCTCGACCGTCCATCCTTCGGATGAATGACACGTGACCTCCCATCCACAGTTCACGTGTAGCGTCTTTGGATGGATGGTTGATATTTCCAAAAGAGGGTGACTGCCCTAATATCATCCTGTGCATGGTTATTTAGCAACAAGGGGAAACTTGAATCCCATTTAACATCAGAGGTTAGCTACAACAGCAAATTGAGCAAGAGTATGAGCACACCTATTTCCAATTCTATATACAAATGAGAAGGTACAGTGGACAAACATCTCACTCAAAACATTTATTCTGAGTGGACAAACATCTCACTAGAATATTCATTTCCATGATTAGAGCCATTCTTATTGGCTTTGCTTCCTCTATCATTGCATCCCCTTTTCGTTGTTTTTTTAACACCCCTAGACTATGACTATTTTTCCAGTCTAATTCCTTGTTACAATGCCCAATCCTGTTCTGATCATGTTTGCTGAGATTGCTGCATCTGTATTGATCTTAATGATACTTTCACTTGGAGGAGTTAATTGGTGTTTCAGTTCATTTTGAGTTGTTTCAACACTATGCCTTCCATCCTGAGGTGTTTGAGCTTCCTTGAATTCCAGCCATTCACTTTGTGCTTTAACTATAACTGCTTTCTGATATTTCCTTTTGCCATTAAACTCATGTTCATTTCTTGCCTTTCAGATTTGCTATAGAATGTTGGCAATCAATGTGATATGTTCTTGTCCCTGGTATCTAGCCTTTGCATCTAAATGCCCTCCTGTCATCTCCAAAAATTCCCTCGTAATTCCTCCAATCCATCCTATTGGACTGGTGATAGTTTCCATACTGTTTCTGCGTATTTGCAAAAGAAGAATATATGCTCAACTATTTCTTTAGTTTCACCACATCTTGTGCATAGTGCACCCCCCTTTGCCTGTTCTCCTATATATTGGATCCTTTACAGGAAAGCTTATTTTGCAGACACTTCCATAGGAAATGTTTTACTTTGTACTTTAGATGAATGCCCCACGGATTTTTCCGTACCTTATCCCTCTGTTGGGACTAGGGAGTAGCTTGTGCCTTCCCTGTTGTCTGGTCCCTTAGTTACTTTGCTTGCCTCTCTTTTTTTGCAATTGCATAGGCTGATTTAAGTGTGTAGGTCCCAGACTTTGAGAATTTCTAGTAAATTCTGTCCTTTCTGTTGTTTAAGCTCAATTGGATTTTATGTATCATCTGGTGGCTCCTTCTCGATTTGCTTTTGCAATTCAGTGCATTGTTCACAAGGGTCGAAACAGGAAAGACCGCAGCAAGCATTTGTCTTAATGGTATTGCTGCTTGTTTGCTTGACTTGTGAGAGTGACTTGATTATTGATTATTTTGTCTACTCCATCATATCCAATAGTTTTATCTGCTCCTACTTAAAGTGCATGACTCAAAAGCGTAGATTAGTAATAATTACATGAACTAATTCAAGAGTGACACATGATCAACTCTTAAACAGAACCACTGGAGTTGTCCTGGTGGTTAGAGAGAGCTTTTAGAGTTCTTCCCACTTTAAAAGAATCTTAAACCTTGAGTACCAAAGTAATTTGATTAATATTAATTAAAATTTGGTATAACTATTACAACTAAGCCCATTTATTAGTTGAAAGCTTGTAGCAACAAATCACAGAGACAATAAAATTGAGAAGTATGGAAAATACCGAAAAATAGTGTGGAAACAAGTATGGAAACTACTTAGAAAATAATAAATATGAATAAAATTATTGAAGGAAAGCACAACGAATACTTGGGTAGATTTATTGATGGTTTCTTGGTAGGCTCAACTCTCAAGCATGGGGGGTCGGTGTTCCATGGTAATGCTGCATATCATATGATGAGTAACAATTTTATCAATTATTCCATTCTATTCCTTTGGTGACTTAATATATTTCTGTGTAATATGTTCCTAAAAATATATGACCACCATTATATTATAGGATGATATGGTCCTCATATTATTAGTATCAAATGAAGTCAAAACTTGGGTAGAACCGATTTTCAAAACCCAATGACTCAAATTGTGTCACACTATTTGGTGAGATGATGTGACACAATCTGAGCTCGTGGATCTTTAAACTTTGATTTCCTTTTTCTTTGTTTTTTTTTTTTACTTTAGACATTTGTTTTGTATCTTTTTTTCGTATCTTAAAGTTGGTTATATCTTGTATCTTAATGTTCGTCACGCTACTGGAATAACTTCAATAAAATTAACCTAAATTCACACGTTGATTATTGCTCTATGTGAAACCGCTATCATTGCTGAAATCAACAAAAATCCATGCACGTTTGGACTTGGTGTGATAGTCCAGTGAATTGGTCTTTGTTATTATCTGAATATCTTTGTTACAATATTATTTACAACTCTCGGGAAAAGGTGTAAGTAGGATGCATATATGTTAGAATAGAGTCTCAACATCTGATCTAATTGGTAGTGACATTAATAAAATATCATGGGATTTTTTATTCGAATTTCAAACTCTCCCGTTTTCTCTTTTCTTTTTGTAAGGTTTAGAATTCCCTTGAAAAAAAAAAATAGGGTGTAAAATTTCCTAACTAAAAGTTTAAAGAGCATATTGAAAATAAAAATAACTTCTAGGGTCAAAAATGGAATAAACCCTTCACAATAATCAAAGATCATTTTAGAAACTTTTGAATTCTAAGAGTTGAGAATTGTAGAATAAAGAATTACAAATTTTAATTCAAGTGATTTCACAATTAGAAAACTTGTCTTTGACCAAAGAGGCCCTTGGTCTAGTGGCATAAGTTGAAATCTCAAAACCTAAAGGTCCTACGTTTAAATTTTCTTTTCCTTTCTTCAGTTTTAAATTCCACCCTTCCCCTTCCCCTGTTAGAAAATTTTTTTTTTTTAAAAGGACTTGTCCTTGACTTCTGCCCAAACATACAAGTTTAGTAGGGGAAATGCTGTCCTTGACTTCTGCCCAAGCATACAAGTTTAGTAGGGGAAATGCTTGTCTAAGACTACTACACAGGCTTAGTACATAAAAGCAATGTTTTCATAACCGGACCGGACCGGCCGGTTGGACCGCGAACCGGCCATGTCACCGGTCCGGTCTAATGCTAAAGCCGGAAGTTCATGGAGAACCGTTGAAACCCGGACGAACCGTGCGAACCGTTAAGAACCGTGAACCGGCGGTTTTTTAAATTCTTCAACAAAATATCAAGAATGGTGTAGCTAAGATTCGAACCTAGGTCTCCAAGTTTAAATATGACAATCTTATCGCTAGACTGTACTTAAGTTTGTTGAGAATTCTACTTGACTAAAAAATATATTAAAACATCAAGTTCTTCTCTTATTTTTTTTTTCAATTTTTTCTTCTTAACCATTTTTAACCCAAATATCCACAACAAGATTTTCTCAAGTCTTCACCATTATTATCAGGTTATTATCTTTAGCAGATTGTAAACAAGTTGAAAATTTCAACTTTTCTTGTTTTCCAACATTTTAGTAAGTTTAATTTTTTTCTTTTCAAGGTTTTTTTCTATATTATTATCTTTAGTTGATTTTTTGCATTTTCTTCTTTTTCCCCTCAATTTTCATATGTTTCCCTCATTTTTGTTTTATTTTTATTCGATTAATTAAGGATGAAATTTTTGCAAAAGTAGTGCACATCCGTGTAGGAATTGGGTAGGAATTACAAATAATAACATTGGGTTGGTAAAAAATATGGTAGTTGGCACATAATCGAAACTATTGATAATTGAATTTAAAATAATTAATGGTATAGGATCATTGAATTTAATATAACATGTTAATTAATAATGTTTAGTAGCAATTAATTTTTTATGTGTTTAACTGTATATTTGTTTTTCAAAAATTTTTAGTTTTTTTTAGTTTGAGCAATTAGATTTATATTTTTATAATAAAATTTTAACTTTTTCAGCTTAAGTTGATGAAATTGTGAAGGTGGTGTGGTTGCTTATCATGCCACTGATAAAAGTTTGCTATTCAAATAGTTTGTCTTAACTTGAACTCTTTTATGGATTTTTTTAAGGGTTGTAAAAGAATTTCAATATTTAATTTATATATTTTTTGTGTTTTTATTTGTGATAATTGGTGCATATTTGGATTGTATCTATTTATGTTTATAATGAATTTATGAAAACTTGTGGTGAATTATGATATTTTAATTATATTTATCATTCCATGTTTTGTGTATAACTTTTAGAAAATTTATTATTATCATAACTTAAATTAAGTTATGTTGGTAAAGTTCAAGTGTAGAATGAAACCTGCTTAGTACTTAACACTAAAAAAAAAAAAAAAAAAACAGTGAACCTTTGAACCGGCCGGTTGGACCGGTCGGACCGGTCGAACCGCGAACCGGCCACCTCTCTGGTTCACTGACCGGTCCGAGTTTAAAAACATTGCATAAAAGCACTAATTATGTTTTGTCAAACTAAAATAATAGTGTCCATCCATGAAGACCATGTCGGTGCATGCTTAAAACCAAATCTATAGACACCATAGTTTTCTTTTTCACTAAAACTTTCTTTTTCTCAAATTTTTTATTTTCTTTTTTATTGGCCTTTAATTTTGTTTTCTAATGTTGCATTTAATCATATTTGTAGGCTTTCTTTTATTTTAAAACCAAAAACAAAAAAAAGAGAAAGAAATGCAAGAAATACGTAATAGCATTCATGTGATATAGTGGTTTTTGCATTCATTTCTATCTTGACATTCTTTTTTTTTTCTTTTTAAAAAAATTTATTTTAATAGTGTAAGTAGAAGAGTTCCAACCCAAAAATTTCTCACTTACACTCCCTTATTCAAACCACCCAACCCATCTTCCCCCCTTCAATTTTGTCATTCATGATTGTTACCTTATTTCATAATAAATCTATAATTTGACCACGTGTGCAAAACGAATGGTCTCATAATTCTAGGATCGGAGTAATTGCTCACATTGCAGACAACGACTCAACAAGAGAAGCATCAACGGTGGAGTCACGACTTTTTATTCAGAGGATAAAATAATTTTTGGATTCAACTCACAACCTATGGTTTTTGACTTTGTTTTTATAGAAGCACTTGTTACAGTAAGTTTAATATCCACGAACAAAATTATTTTTCTCAATTTCTATTAAATTTTATTTCTTACAGAGGAGGAGTGCGATTTAAGAAGTAGGGAGGGAACAAAGGGATCAAAACCCAGGACCTCTAATTCCTAACTTCTCAACCTTAGCCATTGACGAAGACTTCCTCTACATGCATGAACAAATTTATTGAACATTGCAAAAATAAAATAAAAATTTTTATATAGCTTGTGATTTATGACCTACAGTAATTATCATGTTATCTAATGGTATGATTGCAAAACCATAAGTTATACCCCATTTTTCACTTTACCCCCTAACCTTTAATTATGCTCACTTAACCCCCTATAAGACAAAATTACCGTTCAATTATTTTGACTTTTCATTTATCTTTTTCCCTCTCTTTTATTTCTTTTTCTCTTTCTTCTTTCTTCTCTCTTTCATCCTTCCCAATAGAAAACTCCATCTCAACGAAAATTTTTATCTTAAATTTGTAATTGCATTTTTGGGTGAAGGTTTAAAAGGTATCAAAAACTAATTTTGATTTTTTGTATGATGCCACATGTCACAATTTTCAATTGATGATTATTAATCAGGTCACAATTTCATCTTATGATATTTTCTTGAGAATAAAATGAGAAACTAGAAAGAAAAAAGGAAAAACAAAAATTGAAAGAATTTAAAGGCTAAAAAAATTGTATTTTAGGAAAGTGATTTGAATATTTTGTAATCATTTAAGGAGAAAATAGATATCTGCAATTCCTCTTTTTTAATTTAATCATTAAGATGAAAATTTTTTGTGGGAAAGAGGAAGAATTAAAGAAAGAAGAAAGAGGCAAAGAAAATAAAGGAGCACAAAAGAGGAAAGGAAAAAAATAAAAGAGAAAAATAAGAGTTTAGTATAATAGAGGGATAATTTTGTCCAATGGGGGATAAAGTGAGACAAAAAACTGGTTAGGGGGTAAAGTGAAAAATGAGGTATATTTTAAGGGGATTAATTGTGATTAACCCTTGTTAATATTACTTATAAAACTAAAAGGTATACTTTTTAACCTATCCAATAGTAGATAATCTGCACACAGTTAAGTTGATAAAGAATTGTTTGGTTCACCTATACTTCGTATGATTATATATAAAATGCAGTTCAATGTTAAGTAAATAAGATTTATAAGAAAGAAATTAAAAAATAGCATTATGTTATATTTCAAGGTCCTATTTTAGAAATAGTGAGGACAAATATAAAAAATTTTAGTACATTTGGGGGAGAATAGTGGGGCTAGATAGAATACTTTTCAAAAATGAGGAGGCAAGAGTGAGGCAATATTAAAAAACTAAACTTTTTATAAGTTATTTTATAATTTTCAAAAATTGGGGGTGTCCAATTATAGCTGTAGAGTGAAATCAGCTCCATCTTCTACTATTGTGACAAAATGCTTCAAAACGCGAAGGCATATTTTCAAATTGTATATGTATAATGGAAAGAGACGGATTACATCCAACCCGAAAAACAAATGCAATTTTTCTATTTAAATTATAGAGAATGGAAATATGTATAATAAAAAGTAAAAAAAAATTTATGTTGACAAAAATATAAGCTCTTTCAAAATTAAAAAAAAAAACATTTCTTGAAGAGAGAATTTTTATATGTGAGGTCACTGGTCAGAATGCATCATAAATTCTAATAAAATCCTTTATGGAAAAACTAGTGATCCTTAATGTAAACAATCTATTTCAGTCTAAAAGAAGATCTTAATTTGATTGTCATTAATTTCTTTAGAGGAGAAACTGTGATACCCCGGCTTCTTTAAACCCTATATTCAAAAAAAAAAAAAAAACCTAGTTTACTTGATTGAAACCCTAATTTACTTGTGACCAACAGGTTTTCTTAAATCCCTCATATTTTAATTGAAACCCTAATTTTTTCACTGGAATTGTAAAATTCCTTACGTTTTGCCTTTTATTTGAAAATTATACTTTTACTATGGCTCTACTACCCAATCATTCCTCAATAGGTGCAAATGAACCTAGGAAGTAGGGTTTCACTTTTCGTTTCCAAGTTAAGAGCGAATTAGGGTTTCATGTTTTTCCGTAGTATGATTATTCGGTACGAAGTAAGGATCAAATTTGGTGCTTAAGAGTGACTTTTGGGTGAGAAATAATATGTGATTAGAAGCAATGATATAAAGTTAGTGAATAGGAAGTAAAAACCCTAGTACGTGTGATTTAAGGAAAAACGACGCGAACCGACGGGTACCGCGCACTACCGATTGAACGCACCACTTGACCACCACTTTCTTACCATATAAGCTCATTAATACTTGAGCAAAATATCTCCTTATTTCCAGCTAGTTTTGACCGAATTTTAGGGCAAAAAATGCAAGGAAAGAAAGAGAAATTTTGGTTGGCTTTGGTGGTGACAAGTGTCACCACCCTATGGCTCTTTGATTGGTTTTTTGTCTTGCCTTCTTATTCCTTATTTCAGCCCATTTTCCTTCATTTCTTTCTGTTTTGGTCGAGCAAGGGAGAGAGAGAGAGAGCAAGAGAGAAAAAAACTTCAATCCATCTTGAATCCAACCATTTGAGTGCAACCAAGGAAAAACTAAACCGATTGATTGTTAGCTTGGAAGCTTGGGAAGCTAAGGGAACAAAAAAATTTCAAGGAATAGTGGAGGATCACTCTTGCAAGGCTTTGTCTTGAGGTATATTGGCTGATTACCCTTTTTTTCTCCATTAATCATAATCAAGTTGGTTGTTAAGCTTAGAATCGATCTAGTGATACCTATTTTCAAGTGGTTGTGATGATTAGAGGATTGTAATTTGAGCTAGGGTTTTGATTTAGTTGCTTATAATTCCTATTGGTTAGGTGCTATATGGATGATATATGTTGTATCTAAGCTTATATAGGAGGTTGTGGTGGTGGATTGAGGCAAGAAATGAAGAAAGTTTCATTGAATCCCAAAAAATTCCAGATTTCTGGAAAATTTCAGCCTTGTTCTGTCCGGTTTTATTTCATCATGTTAGAGGCCGAATTAGGCTTAGCATAAAACATGAAAGTTGTATATAATGGTATTTTATAGGTGCCTACAAAATTTCAGCTCAATCGGAGCAACGTAACCTATGAAAAGACCAAAATACCCTCACTGCCCTAGGATATTTCCAGTAATCCGTTTTGGACAGTTCATTCAATTGATTGTGTTTATTCACTATGATCCGTGCTGATTTAGCCATTTTCTAAAACATGAAAGTTTTCTTACTCTGTCTTATCTTTTCAACACATCCAATAACACCTTAAACGGACTTTGGTAGCCTGAGATATGACCATTTCAATGTAGTATGGTTGATTAGCCGACTAGTTGGATTCTGGTTCTGTAAGGTGGGAAATTGCCTAGGTTACACTGGAAATTGGACTAAGTGATCTTCATGAACATTGTAGCCGTATGTCTTAGCTTCGAAACGATATAAGTTGCACTTCGATCTGATAAGCATAGCCTCGAATGTGTCCTTTCCGCAGAACCCTATCAAATCTGTCTTTTGCTAAGGCTCATTTCCGCACTTGTTATTAACTTGAATTTTGTCCTTGTATTGTCTTGAGCCTATTGGACGGCTATTGAAGTTAGATTGTTGTGTGTGTACCTTTGGGTTTGAATGAGAAAAATAATGAAGCCAAAATGGCTGGAAATAGGAAAATACAAAGGGCATGCTGCCCAAATTTACGCTCGAGAACTAGAAAACTATACTTATACTTTGTACCAGTAGTTATTCGGATTTTCTTTAGTTCAATTAACCTTTGGAGTGGTTTAACTGTAATATTTTCTCTTGGCTATTATTAGGGTTTTTTGGCGATTGAGAGTGTTATCCGGGAGGATACGTTGGACATTATTTTGCTTAATTAGGTGAGTGTTCTATATACGTTTTGTTTCTATGACTATGTGGATTGTTGTGACTATATGATTATTTGTGAATATTTGATTAAATGTTAATTGTTTTCTATGATTTCTAAAATGAACTTTTGCTAGGTGAGTGTGTACTTTATCGCACTCGACCTAAATAAATATGAAATTTCGGTGATTGAATGTTGAAATACTAGTTGTGCATGAATGTAAGCCTTTTTGGCTGAACTGGGCCCTTGCCCTTGTTACCGATCGACTCGAACCAGAAGCGGACTCGGTCGGGCGATATGGTGACCTGGGTGAACATTTGGTATACTCGAGTATTACCTTGTAGTCCGGTCAACGTCCGGATGGGTGGAGTCCGGTCAACGTCCGGATGGGGGGGAAAGCCTGGTCAACGTCCAGGAGGAGGTGAATGAGAATAAACGAACGAACGTCAAAACAAGGGGTTTTACTTACAAAGATGTATTTTTTTTTTAAATAATTGAAGGAATAAGGGAATGAATGGGGAACGAACAAACGAATTGCTCCTTGTGAGCCTGTATCCTTTTAATGAATGTATTATCATTGCATTATATTGGACATGTTTTCTGGATTAATTGTTATTACATGATTAATGTCCTTGTTCAATTACTTGTTTTTGTATATAGAATCTCACTGAGCTTTTAGCTCATCCCTTTAGTTTTGTTTTCCTTAGCAGGGAAAGGCGAGCAAGGACGAGAGCCCGTATAAACTAACTTGGTCTAGCTCTTGGTTTTTTTTTTGTAATGGTTCTCGTCCTAGTGTTTGGCACGGGCTGGTTGCTTGGTGAATTGAGAACCTTTGTATATTCGATGTTTATACTCTCTTTTGGGATGACAATGTATATAAGTTTCGCTTTAAATTTTGGATCGTTGCCTATTTATTCTTGTGGTTTTTTTCCGATTTTAATTGAGAACTGAAGTGAACGAGTGAGTCCCGGCGAGAGTTGGGCAGGCGACCCGCCGAACCCTGGGGTACGCCCTAGGGGGAAGTGGGGCCGTCACAGAAACTGTTGCAGAGCAAGACCTGTTGGATCAAGAAGTGAAAACATTGCTTAACAAAATTGTCATCTAGTTTCTTTGATTTTTCATTCTGATCAGTTTGAACAGTTAAAATTGATCAAATTGTCTGTGCAGTGAAAAGAGATGGACTACGTCGAACCCTATAAAAGTGATACAATTTTTTCTGGACAAATTGTAGAGAACAAAGAGTTGTATAAAAAAAATTAAAAAAAAAAGAATTAACAAATATATGATCTCTTTCATTAAAAAAATATTTTCTTGTAGAGAGAATTTTGATATGTGAGGTCAAAGTCCATTATAAATTTTAATAAAAGGTTTATTTTAATGCATTGACAGTGTATACACTAGCGGGTCAAAATGCATGCAACATCTACAAAATTCGATATTTAAATTCAAATTCAGATGATGTGTCATATATTCAATCCTGTTAGCATATACACTCTCAGCGTGGAAAAAACTAATTTATAAAGATAACTATTGCACAAGTTTTTAGATTTTTTTTCCTTTTGGCTTCATATCCAAAGCTATTTCTAGATCCAATGCCAACGAAAATGGGCTGCATATAACAACAATACGCAAAGTGTACAATACAACCGTTTGAGGCAAATTTTACTTTTCTTTTGCCACTCCCTTTATCTGTTGACTAGCAGATAAATGGCTAATAAATACCGTGCTTGCACATGGTGAGAAATTAAAATCATGCCCACGGTGACAAATAAAAAATGTGCACAAAATCATGTCCAAGCAATAGACAAAAGACCATTTAAAGCAATACAATTTACGGGATTTTTTGCTGAGACACTTTGTTTGTTAATTTATTATTTAGAAAACAAAGTAAATAACGTACTGATACAATTGTACAAGGCACCGGTTACTCGTAAATATGAGGTGATTTTTAAATCTGAATGCATTTGATTTTTGTTAAGTTAAAAAAAAAAGAATATAGTATGCTGCTTCTTTGTGAGTGTATTTTTAGACATGTATGCTGTTTCGTTGGTCTCAAAATAAGATAAGATAGTAGTAAATTGCACCATGTAATTTATATGTAAAGGAAATTTCATATTTTTCTTTCAAGTTGAATTTAAGTATTGTGGATAATTGTATCTGAAGTTTTATTATAAAATTTGTAGATCTTGTTACAGCGTAATAGATTTTGCATTAAGTTATTTTCCTTTGTTGAGGGAGTGTAAAACAATATTAAATTAATCGGTCCTGAATTCTGCTTCCTGAGTTTGTTTGGATAAGAGTTTATTTGGATGATTTATTTGAGATATTTACTGTAGCACTTTTTGTGATGTGATATATGTGAGATGAAAAGGTGATTGGGAAGATAAAAAGGTGATTGGGATTTGTGAGAATAAATTTTGCAAATCAAATTATCTTTGTCCAAACAAATTCAGTAATATTAAATTAGATAAGATCATGTAAATTAAGTCAGAAGTACTAACAACTGAAAGTCAACGGTAGCCATAGTTATAAGTTAAGAGCACCAACTTTATTGGAATAGCAAAAAACAAAAGCAAAAGAGAAATAAAAACATTAACAAGGCCTTAATTAACATTAGGGAAAAAAAAAAGACCATTTGTATGTCTAGCAGAAAATCATATATCACATTTCGGGAATCATGTATCACATCTAAAACTCACTTTCCAGTAGATGACATTTCCCATCTTCCATCTCTAAGTGGAGATTTTTCACTAAATCAACTGAAACCTTCAATAATTTCAATCCTTCAAAAACAATAAAAACTGAACACGTGTCTCTTATAAAAAAAAAAATTCCAAGCATCTTGCTTTGCACCACATAAAAACTGGATGCTTTAATTATATCTTTCATTGATTACACCACATAAAAACTGGATGCTTTAATTATATCTTTCATTGATTAGGAAGATGGTAAAACCACAAAGACAAAAAAGATTTGCAATCTTCATATTCCCCTGGCACTAAATCCAAATTAGAGAGGGAAAAAACCTCCTTGGTGTTCAACATTCCCTACAAATAATGCAATGAGAAGAATTAAGCTATTGACATTCCCATTAAGAAACCAATATTCAACACATTCAATCAAATGCTACATTTAACTTATCTCAATATACCAAATACACATTCACGGTTAGCTACCATTTTTAGAGAAGCAAAAAGGCGCACAAACACATGTAGCTGCCATTTTTAAGGGGGAAAAAATAGACGGACTCACGCACTCTTACTTCACACTTGACTGCCATTTTTTCAGAAAACTAAAGAACACACACACACACACACATGCACGATTACCTGAACAAAATTTAGTCGCAAGTACCATGTAAAGTTCCAAGAACGTTAGTATCAAGAACAACCATTGAGAACCAAAAAAGAGTGGAAAAAAATAGGAAGATGCATAAGATAGAGGGGAAAAATCCACTTTTCGTCCCTAAACTTTGAGCTAAAGACACATTTAGTCTCCAAACTTTTCGAAGCACCACATTTAGTACATGAATTAATTATTTATTGCCACATTTAGTCCAAAAACGGTAAATTGTTTAATTGCTTAATTTGGATGGAGAAAGTCATATGTTTGGCACGTGGCCGTTAAATAAAAACAATTTCTCAGTCAAAATCAACGGTCACATCAGCCTTCTCTATCCAAATTGAATATTTTACTCATTTGGACTAAATGTGGCCCAAAATAATTAATTTATATACTAAATGTGGTGCGTCTAAAAGGTTGGGAACGAAATGTGACTTAACTCAAAGTTTAAGGACGAAAAGTGGATTTTTCCCTAAGATAGAGACCCAAAATATGGAAGGCGAAATAGATCAAAATGAATAACTTTATTTCCTCTTTCTAATAATTGTTCATAAAGAGGTCAAAGGCTTAATATGTAATCCTTCATCCTGCAAAGTAATTTAAAATAATTCCAAAGCATGACTTTTGCAGGATGAAAAACTGATCATCAGGAGTTTTAGAAGTCATAACCTCATGTAGCAACCCCTCCTTCAAAAAATGAATACTTTTGAAAATGCACAGCCCTTCCAAGATATTAAGTTTAGAAATGAACAGTCATTTCAAGACATTAAGTTTACCACATTTAGGAACAGTTCATGCTAACAACTATAAGTGTATATCTGAATGAAACCCAAGCATGCTTCGAAGACTTTTATTCCATAAAATAAAATTCTAACACTAAATAAAAAATGCACAAAAAATAAGACTTGCCGAACATCAAAACATACGAGGAGTACCTGGCTATTGTATTAGAGTATTGCAGTGTATATATTTACATGGAAAGAAACCTGTAAATAACCAAATTCACAAATATGAATTTAAATTTGTATCAGAACACGAAAAAAAAATCTACTCAAATTGAAATTACTGAAGTAGTGGATTTCCCAACTAAAAATTAGCATCAGATTCTTATGAAATCAGCAAGGAGATAATAGTAATGTTATGCATACATACAAGGTTGCAATTCAGGAAGAGGCCACCTATAACTCCATCAAGGTTATCTCGCCAAAATATAGCCTCTTAAATATTAGCTCAAAACCCAAAAAATGAACTAATAGGACATCATTTATCATCAAAATCCTAATGAGATGAAAATAACATGTCCTGTGTTTTCTATTGCCTATAAACCCCAACGCAAAAGATGCTTTCGTTTGAAATCCATAAAATAAAATTCCCAAATAAAGTAAGCAAATAGCCTAAACAAAAAAGAAATCAAATGTAAAGAATAGCTTTGATGGAAACCAAATTAAAAGGGGAAGCAGGGAGAGTTGAGAGTTCTCAATAAAGAGAAATGAGCGAGAGGCTTGCAAATTTTGAGAAAAAAGGGATAGAAAATATATTGCTAAAAATATGGTAATTAAGTGTAATCCAATAATCAGATAACGAAAAGGTACACGGCCAAAAAATCTAAAGGCTGAGAGAGATCCATTAGAAAAAATATTAATCATGGTCAATAAATAGCACAAAAGTGGCTGATTTTGAAGACAAGCATATCAACTCTGAAAGGCATGTATGATTTTGATGGACTAGAAGTACGCCTAAAAAGTTGGAGAAAGATAGAATTTGAAAGAAATGCATGGTCGTCTGCTATGACTGTCAAACCACTGAGTTTAACTCAATGGCCATCAGCGAGGGATTTAAGGCAAAAAAAATTTAAAAATAATGTCATAATATTCCTTTGGTCTAATCTGACCCTTAACACATAAGTTTCCTTAAGCTTTCGTTTCATGTACATTAGGATAAAATAAATTATACAATTATTACCGTTGTCGGAGAAAAAAATACTACAACTGTCAGAAGCAATCTCTGACTCTCTTGATTTCTCTTACAACAAGTAGCGGGCTCCATTGTTAAAAGTTTCTTGATGTCATTTGATGGGTCAATTGTTGAGTGACCGTGCTGGAGAAAAATCTCTCCATTCTAGCTATCACGTGTCAAGTAATAAGGGTTGCTATAGTGAAAGAGGACCTTTATTTACTGAGTAGGTAGATATAGATATTTTATTATAAAAAAGGTTAAACTTGAAAAAGAAAAAAGTATTGTCAAAAAATTCGAATTTAAGATCTCTAATTATAGGGTCTCAATTTTAATTACTAAATTAAGATCTTCTCAGCTGATTGCACTTAGATCTAATTATGACACACGAGAATTCCAACATTTATTTATACATGAAAGGCCTCTTAAAAGTAATACATAAAAGACCTTTTAAAACTAATACAATTTATAGAGTTTTTTTGTAGGGATATTTTTTCTAATTTATTATTTGGGAAAAAAAGAGCAAAAAACAACATAGGAACGTAATTGTATATTTTATTACAAAAAGACAATAAACTCATTAAAAAAATATTGTCGGTAAAAAAAATATTTTGTGATTATTATTATTATTATTATGCATTGAAATCATAGCAATAGCATTCAAATAGCAAAGGAAAATAAACCCCCGCAAAACAAAAAGACAAAAGGATATGAATTGTTAAAAAAAATAATAACTCCATCCAAGAGGTTAAAACAAAAAAATAGATTGCACCTGTATCTATTTTTTCTTCTAGGAGAGGATAAAGGCAAATAAGGGACAGGGAGATTTATACTTAGAACCTCTAATTTCTAGAATCTCAATTTTAACTACTAAACCAAGTTCTCAAAGACTGATTGCACCTCTGTGTCATTTATTGATACATGAAAGGCCTCTTAATAAAATTAATAATAAAGATGGCAGCAGCACTACAATCATATATCAAGCTTATTTCTTTTCCTTAATTTGAAAAAGTGAAGGCCTTAACAAAACTCCGGGCACAAAATTAATACAAACTTGTTGCAAAGTGGGTAAAAGAATTTGTGAATAATTTTTTCTCTAACTTATTATTAAAAATAGAAAGAAAACAATTGAGTAATACAATTATAAATGTTATTATAAAAAAGCTCACAAAAAATTACAATTTAGACAAATAATCATGACAAAGGTGCAGTAAAATGGGTAGTTAAAATCTAGGATGAATTTTTTTTCTTAATCTATTATTAGAAAAAAGCAGTAAACAATACAGTAACATAGTTGTATGTTTTATCACACAAAAAAAGAATAAACGTGCACAAAAAATTCCGCACTAAAAAAAAGATGTCTTTTTCGATTATTATTACATAAGCAATAGAATTCAAATAACAAAAAAAAAAAAAAGAAAGAATAAAACCCCACAAAAAATAGGAAAGGATATCAATTGTATATAAAAAAACGAAAAAGGTATAAAAGAAAAGGAAAAATAACAACCCCATCTAGCAAGGGGAAAAACAGGATCGTATTTGTATCCAATTTGCAAGATACAGGCGAATGTCATAATTCATAACAAAAAAAAAAAAAGGAAAACATTTCAAAAGCAATAAGCATTCCAGTAGCAGTGCAACTATTACTACTACCTATGAAAGGTAAATAACAGTAATAATCATAAGATAATAATAGTAATATAATATTAAAAGTAACAATATGGTAAGCAATTTAACGGGTTAATTCCACTTTGTCCCCCCAAACTTTGGACGATTACCCACTTCAGTCCCTAAACTTTAAAATGGGACTCTTAAGTCCCTAAACTTATAAATAACTCCCACTTAAGGAAAATTGTTAACAAATCCTGAATGCCGTTGGTAGTCCAAGTGTCCCATTTTATAAGGGATTAGGGATTTAAGTGTCCCATTTTATAAATTTAGGGATTTAAGTGGGAGGTATTTATAAGTTTAGGGACTTAAGTGCCCTATTTTGAAGTTTAGGGACTGAAGTGGGTAATCGTCCAAAGTTTGGGGGGACAAAGTGGAATTAACCCCAATTTAACAGCAACAAAGTTTTTGGGAAAAAACAAAGGAAACAGAACGGGAAAAAAGAGCAAAACCGGTAAGAAATACGGCACCACCACAAATATAGGGCCTGTTTGAACCTGAGTTTTTCGGGAGTTTGTCTAAAACTTTACTGTAGTGCACTGTAGAAGTTTTTGAAAAAATTTTGTAGAAGTTTTTGTAAGGTGAAAAATTTTTTTGTAGAAATTTTTGAAATGTTACTGTAGACGTTTTTTGGATTATTTTTAGAGGTATTTTTAAAACATATTTTTGAGTATTTTATAATTTATTATTTTTATATTTTTATATTCTTAAACATTTATGCATTTATAATACATTTATAAATATTTAGAAATAAATATATTTATATATAAATGTATTATATTATATATAATACGTAATATACATATATTTATAAATGTATAATTACTATAAATGTATAAATTATAAATGAATATTATATAAATGTATAAATTATAATTTATAAATGTATATGATGATTATGTATAAATGTATTAATATAATTAACATAAATGTATAAATGTATTAATATTATGTATAAATGTATAATTACTATTGTTTATAATTTATAATTTTTATTGTTTAAATATTTATATGCATTTATGCATTTATAATACATTTATAAATAAATATATTTATATATTTATATAAAAATATAAAAATGTATTATATTATATATAATACATAATATACATATATTTATAAATGTATAAATGTATAATTAATATAAATGAATATTATATAAATGTATAAATTATAAATTATAAATATATATGATGATTATGTATAACTGTATTAATATAATTAATATAAATGTATAAATATATTAATATTATGTATAAATGTATAATTAATATTGTTTATAATTTATAATTTTTATTGTTTAAATATTTATATATATTTATGCATTTATAATACATTTATAAATAAATATATTTATATAGTTATATAAAAATATATAAATGTATTATATTATATATAATACATAATATAAATATATTTACAAATGTAATAATTGTATATTATTATAAATGAATATTATATAAATATATAAATTAATATATTATAAATATATAAATATATAATATTATGTATAAATGTATTAATATAATTAATATAAATGTATAAATATATTAGTATTATGTATAAATGTATAATTAATATTGTGTGTTAATATTATGTATAAATGTATTATGTTATACATAATACATAATATAATTGTATATAAATATACATAAATATATATACATAAATGTGTAATATATATAATATGTATTATATATATTAAATATATAATATATAATATTTATATAAATGTATAATTACATATTTATATTAATATTAATTTATATGGTATATAATATTTATATAAAAATATAAAAATATATTTTAAATAAAATAAAATATTTATAATATGTTTAAATAAATATATAAATATATAATATTATAAATATAATATATATATATATACATATATATAATAAATTTTTGAGGGTGAGGGACTCAAAAATTCAAAAAATTTTTTTGAGATTACCGGCGGCGCCGGAATAGGTGATCGGCGCCGGGAGAGGTGGTGGAGGCGGTGTCTGGTGTGGTGGGTTGGGTGAGGGAGGAAGAAAAGTTTTTGAAAAATTTTTTGTGTATAGATTTTTTAAGTGTGTAGGTAAAAAACTTTGAAAAGTTTTTTGGGGTTCCTGTAGCAAAAGTTGTTAAAAAACTAGTAGCTAAAAAACTTGGTAAAAAACTAGGGTGCCAAACAGGGCCATAATATAATATAAGAAGAACAACAAAGAGCAAAACAGAAGGAAGCATTCCATCCAAAAAGAAAAAGTACCGCATAATAATAAAGAATTTGGCAGGCGCAATTTCTTTGGCAAACTATTTTTCAAGAAAAAGGAGAAAACTACATAATAGCACAATTGCATATTCTATTATAATAACAAAATATTATAAAAAACAATAACCTTGAGAAAAAATATTGTCGGTAAAAAAAATTCAACATGAGATTTAAAGTTAGGATACTTAATTTCTGCACCCTTATCTTTAGTTACTAAACTAGGACGTCACATCTATATTTAACTCATAACACACGCGAATTCCATCATTCAATCATACGTAAGAGGTCCTTTATTAAATTCCATGATTCATCAAAGACCTCTCAAAAGTACCACAATTCATAAAGAATTTTCGCTAGAGTAATTTTTTTGACAACTTATTATTCAGGAAAAAGGAGAAAATAACATAATGGTACAACTGAATATTCTAATAATAATAATAATAATAAATTATTAATAATATGGCAAGCAATTTAATAGCAAGAGAATTTGGGGTAAAAAAGGGAAAACGAAACCGGGGAATTCTGCAGAACCAAGTCAACAACCAAAAAGCATAACTCTCCAGAAAATCTTCTTCTTCTTCGCTGGGACTACATGGATCAACACAATCTTCAATTAAGATCTTTAGAACCTCATTTCCCATGTCTATCTGTTCTTGTTGAATTTGGTTCACTGAACTTACAACAGACTGGCGACATCGTTTCACCTCAATCATTTCAAGAGTCGGACATTCCCCTAAACAAGAAGGCAACTCTTCCAACTTCTCACACCACTCGACAACCAATTTCTCAAGACGGGCAAAATTATCAAAAGATGCAGTCCAACTGCGAAAGTCCCGTAAGGCTCTCAATTTCAAGACTCGGAGGCTAGGGAACTCCCCTTCTTTCATTTCCCAATCTTCCCCAACGACGGAGTAATCGAGTAATTTAAGCACTTCAAGTTTGGGCAACATTCCAATTGTTGAGATTTCACTCCATGGCTGCTTAATGTAAACGAGAGTCAACTTCTTCAAATTTAAAGGGAATTTGAATCTATATCCATCACAGAAATGCAAAGTAAGTGATTCTAGTTGACTCAAACAGTCAAACACGAGAATCCCGTCGCCAATTCTGGTAGGTTTTTTTCTTGATGCCGTCATCTTACATCTTAGCCTGCGGATGTTTGGTAACTTTGTCAGTATCTTTTCCAAGTTTTGAGAGGAGGGATCAATGGCAAGGCTTAAAGTGTCTAAATGAATTAAGCCTGGGGATACTTCAAGATTTTCATCAGGAAAAACAAAACCAGCTGTAGTCCATAGATGCCTTAATGTCTTCATGCTCCAGATAGTCTTGGGTAACAAAAAATCAGTGGAGTATACTCCTCGTAGCAGAAAAGTTTGTAACCTTGAGAGGTTAGCTATTGCAGCTGGGATGAAATTTATTCCTCCAATACTGAGAGCCAAGTATCTCAAGTGAGCAAGCAAAAATACTTCCATAGGAAAATATGCACCAAACACCAATTCCCCCAAATCCAACACTCTTAGAAGTTTAGGTAACCAAAATCCCAAATCATCCTCCTCAAACAATAACAAACTGCGTACATTGGGAAATTCTAGCATTAACTCCCAAATCATCAAATTCCTAGCATTTTGACCACAAACTCGGAGGGGGTTGCTTGTGCCAGTAAGAATAAAACGATCATTCCGACCATGCAAAACATGTAGAAAGTTTTCTTCTTTGGCTTTTTTCACACAAAACTCATGTACCAAATCATGAAGTCGACAGGCTTTGGCACCACCCATAGTTCTTTGTTCAGAAACCATAACTAAACTTCTATCAACCAGATCCTTCAAATAGTCATCTGCCGCATCCTCTAAACTCTTTTCTTCAGTCTTTCGCACGAAGCCTTCAGAGATCCAGAGCCATACCAACCTTCGGACAGGAACATTTTCATCTTCTTTATATGCACCAAAGTAAAGAAGGCATGGCTTCAAATCATCCGATAAATGACTGTAACTCAGCTCAAGCGTTTTCATGCAGTGTTCGTCATCAAGGACAATACTGGAAGTTAGACTCTTTGCAACTTCTTCCCAGCAGTCTTCTGCAGTATTAGCAAGAATTCCAGCAACGAGGACAACTGTGAGAGGTAAACCCCTACATAAGTTTGCTATTTGAGATCCAACTTTACCTAGTATCGGAGGAAAACCTGCTTCTTTTCCAAATACCTTTCTCTGCAGCAATTTCCAACTCTCTTCGTCAGTAAGGTGGCGGAGATGGTGAGTCTTGGTATCAGGTTTGAATTGCAATTGAATTCTGCTGGTGAAGAGAATCCTACTTCCATTAGCATCATCGGGCAATGATCTCTCCAGCAAATTCCATGGCTTAATCTCCCACACATCATCCAAAAAAATGAGATACCTATTTCTCTTTAAAAGTTTGTACAGCTTGAAAGCCAAATCATTTTCATCCATCTCAAGATATTAACCGGGACTTCCAGAAGAAATACTACATAAAAGCTGAACTAACAAGCTGTGCATGCTATACACTTGAGAAACAGTACACCGAGCAAGGATATGAAAGTGACTCAAAATTAATGGATCATTGCAAACTCTATAGGCCAATGTTGTCTTACCAAGTCCAGCCATACCCACAATTGAAACAAAATCCAACAGCTTTGAACCCCTGGTAAGACTATGAATAATTGCCTTTACCTCATCATCAAGACCCACCAGAACTTCATGCAACACTGAGGCGCGACATTTTGACTCAATGCGGAAAGATTTCTGGTTAGTTCTCTGAGCTCCACAGTCATGCCTCGTGCTATCATAGGTTTCACGGGCCTCAGTGCTCAAAAGCTGGATATCTCTGGCAACTCTTTCCAAATATTCATGTTTATCACCAACCACAATAGAGTCAATGACAGACTCTGCCCTGTGCGCAACCTCCATAACACGACTCCAAAGAGCTTGGAGTTTTCCATTCCGGTTGCGCTGGTCTGCTATCTTGACAAGGAAAGATCTTAAGAATACTAGATCTTCTAGGACTGTGTGGATTTGATCTTTCGGAAATGCAATTGAATCATCAGCCTCATTACAACTTTCTAGTTCCTTCAGATTTTGAAGGAGAAAATCCATAGAGCCCAACTCATTGGTCCTAGGAAAACCAAACGGCGAGAATGATGTTACTGGATCGGTAACTTCTGCCCTAACAAACTTGAGCACTTTAAGCAAATGAAAAAGATCAAGATCGGTTTCCTTGGCCAAGCCTTCTTTGATTTGATTCACAGAAAGAGAGAAAATTACAACCGCTGCATCACAGGCCACAACTCCAATAAGATTCTTCATTTCATGGCATAGCTCTTTGAACTTCTCCTGATGCCTGAGAAGGATTGTCAGGAATCTTAGCCCCTCAACAAATTTGAGCATTTGATTCATAATCGGGACTGGAGTACTGGTACAAGATTCTAGTAGCTCCATAATATTGGAGACGAGATACTCCATAAAGTCAGCTACTAGATGCTTATTCTTCTCCAGATCTGAAATGTCTGATGATCTTGATAACTTTGCAGCAGTCAAGACATGGATGTAAGTTTCTCGGACCTGGGGATCACCGGGATTAATCTTCTCATCTATTAGTCGAGAAATTTGAAGTCTCGTTTCCTTGCATACTTCATTATTATCTATGGCATTGTTAAACCACCATATAGAAAACAGGCGTAATGCCTTGATAGACACCACTTCAGCGTGAATCAAGAGATCTATCAATTGCTGACCCTTGACACAGCAAAGTATGGCAAAGCGAATGAAACTCTCCAAGAACATTAGCTTCTTGGAATGGGATACGCCAATTTCTGCCAGATTCTCGGAAACAGAATCGATGAAATCAATAACTAGCTCTGGATCTCGCAGCCAATAACAGTCCAGCAGATAGTTGATGCACGATTCGTTGATATCTGTTTCGAAAAATAACTTGATTGCTTCCAGGAATAGGGGGAGCTCACTTTCAAGACGAGTCAAATCAGGCCATCGAGAATGATTCAAGTATTCGCTGCAAGGAAATTCAAGACCTTGCATTCTCCTGATAATCAGATCTTGAATTTTGGAAGACTTAACATCCTTCTCCTTCTCATCTTGTTCCAAACAGGTTTCATGGTTCCTCCTTCTACACATTGTCAGATACAGATCAAAGCTTTGTAATAGTCGCACCCCCATCTTCAGCTTCGAGATAAGATCATCGTAGCCTAGGGTGGTATTATCCAAGCAGCGAAGATATTCTAGAGCGGACTCGAAGCAACTAGTGCTACTGCTGCAGGATATCTCCATTATTGTATCTGGTATTCACTCTGAAATCAAATTTGTATCTTGAATAAACGTTCAAGGCTTACAACTTTCTCATGATATGAAAATAGTCAAATATTGTCGGCAAGACTCTTAATTTTCCTGGCCTGGCCTGTGGAAACATCAGGGGCCTTTCCTGGGGAAGTGCTTTTCCAAGTAAACGATGCCAATTCGAGGCAAATCTAGATCCTAATGCAGTAAATGGTTTATAATGCTTGCTGATCATTTTCGATAGCTACAAAAACTGTAAATAGTTACAATTTTACCAGAACGTAAACGCTACAGTCAAAACTACTCCTATTAATATCTTGAACTATTTTTTCATCAATACCATCATTATCCTTGCCAATGCAAACTCAATTAGAAGTTTTAGGGCACCAAAAACTCCAGACATATTAAGGTAACAATTCTTAAAACTCCAGGTAACATTTGTTAAAAATCCATACACAAACTCACCCGACAAATCCTACCAATTTCGAGATATGATGGATTTTAACTGTGGTTCTCTTGTAAAAAGGTATTGATTGCTCTTTAACTACTGTATAGGAGGGCAGAAAAAGCCATAACAATCAGATAACACAAACCGTCAAACCCTTTTTTTTTTTGTGCGTGCCCGCTTATTTTGTGGTCTTAGGCTACAAAATAGGAAAATCTCTTATTTTGGAACCAATTTTGTTAGGATACTTCAACAAGTAAGAATACAGGTGTTTATACTCTAATTACTCTGTTTGTTGTCAACCATGAGGATTCTATATTTAGACGAATATTCGCTAAGTAGAAACATATAGGGTTCTCAAGATTGCAGTAACAAAAAAAAAAAAAAAAGGAAAACTGCATAAATAGGTCTCACTATTGATTTTGGGAGTTTTTCGAAAAAAATGCAAAAATTCATTTTGACTAACTATAATTTTTTTGATTTTTTTGATAAAACATATAATGTACACTATCAAAAAAATGATTGAAAAATATATCAAAAAAATAATTAAAAAATGAAGATAAAATATTTTTTAAATTAGTCCAAAATACAATGGGGCCTTCGGAGGTTTTCAAATAATAAGAAAGTTTTATAACCATGACCAAAACCACTAGGGTCTAGGGGTTTAGTGTATTTTACCCTTGAGATCGGAATTGTACCTTGACTAAACTTAGTCAAATATTGTGGGCAAGACTCTTTCTTCTTTTCCTTGTTGCAGCTTGCAAGACTCTTATCGTCATCTATTGGTTGGAGACTTCAGGTCTAACTCTAGGGATGGCAATTTGTGGGCAACTCGTCCCTATAATAATGATATTATTAATTATAATTATTATATAACATATATTATTATATATATAATTAATATTATCTATTATTTTAATAGTTATATATATTAACAAAAACATTAATTAATTATGTTAAATTTATTAATATATTTATACATTTAATATATATATATATAATTAAAAAACATTGAAAAATGTATCAAGAAATATTTTATATTCATGATTGTATCTTCCATTCACTCTGAGACCGGATTTGCACCTTGACTAAAATTAGTCAAATGTTGCGGGCGAGGCTCTTTCTTCTTTACTTGTTAGTTGTTGCAACCTGCAGGACTCTTTTGTCTTCTTGTGTTGGTGGAGACTTCAGGTCCCTACTTCGGGGCCTAAACGAGGGAACTTTTACCAACTGTCGGCCAAATTGCATTTCCAAGCAATGGACCGCATATAAACGATACCCGATTCGAGGCGATTCTAGACCCTAAATGCAGTAAATGGTTTATAATACGTACTGTTCGTTTTCAATGTCTTCAAAGAATGTAAAATAGTTATAATACTAAAGCAATTATTGAAAGAGTAACTTTATTCCATCCCACATCGAAAGATTATGGGGTAGTTACTCTGGATTTAAGGTTCTCAGCCGCATCTCCTGTCACTAATTGACTAGATGGTATTGGTTTATGGGTCTCCCTTAGATTGACCTTGGGTCCAATTTAGTGATGACTCCTGAGTGTTTCTAATTTAATTATGTGTCTGTGTTTCCATTACTCTGGGTTTAAGATTCTCAGCCGCACCTCTTCAGTGTTTCTAATCTAATTGTGTGTGTGTGTGTGTTTCTTCTGTCTATGGAAAACAAAAAAGAGTAACTTTATTAATATTAGGAATATGATCAATCATTATATTTTTATATAAATTACAACAATAATATTGATGGAACTTGTACCATTTAAGGTAGGAATCGGAGCAATTATTGAATAAGGTAGGTTAGACTCACTGATAACAAAGTATATTAAATAAGAATATTTTAAAGAAATTAAAAATTAATTATATTCTTTAATTAAAAAGTAGATTATAATTTAAGATGGATAAAAATGAAAAACAAGATTATTAAAATGGGACGAAGGATGTTATCATACTATTAGAGCAATATTAGTTATTCCCTCTTCCTATAAGATAAAATCATTTTTCTTTTGTGATCGCCCTAAATTTTGAACTTGTTAGTTTACCAATTTATTGCCATGCCCACATTTAATGTACAGCTTTATCAATAAATATATTATTAGTCATTCTAAGAGTAACAAATACATCACTAAAGCTAGTATTAGCGAAATGACATATGAGGAAATTACTTAGCAAAAAAGATTGCACAAAGTATACATTAACTTACATTTTTAATCTATATATAAAAAGAAAAGTTAGCCTGCACATATAGGTGTTCGGTGCATCCTGTCTGTATAACCAACTGGTCCATGGGCACGTACGGGTGGATGTTACGTATAAACGTTAGCATCCTTAAATGATTTCATGACTGTGGTGGATGCAGTAGAAAAGAGATATTCTGGTGTTTGCTTTACATGACGAGATTTTTTTTTTATGAAAAATTAGGAGCATCAGATTTATTAGATAAATGAAGTAGAGAAAAAGTGAAAAATATAGAAAAGAAAAGATTTTTTTTTTTTTTTTGCACATTATCAATGTATGCATGTGCAGTATTAAAGTGTCTTCTCTAGATAAGAGTGCAAGTAGCTCACAAAGCAATAACAAAGAGGAGGACAATGCAGAAGATTGGCATATTAACCTAGTTGCTTCCAAGAAGTCCAGAAGGAGAAAAGACTACCATAACATTATTGAAATGACGCAAACACGACAAGACACCAAGGTAAATATTATAGTGCCTAGGCCATTTACCCAGTCCACCAGTAGATATTAAGCAAAAATCCATTAGAAAAATGTATGTATTATTTGTTTTGCTATTTACCCAAAGGAAATTCTAACCACGTATCTCCTTTGAGGACAATAGGATGGAATTAATTTAGTTACAAAGGGACGAGTACAAGGTACATAGATGTTCGGTTGGACGTTTGTCTTTTTTTTTTTTTTTTTTTTTTGGTTTTTTAAAATCAAAGAACACATAAACCAGAAAAGAATTTCAAGCCTTGTCCTTTTGTTTTTTGATTGACGTGTACAAGGTACAAAGATGTTCGGTTGGACGCTTGTTATTGTAGTATTTGCAGAAACAAAAGTCTGTACATCTGCCCATGTTGAAGACTGACAGTGCATAAAAAATATGTACATATGTTGAGAGTGCATAAAGAATCACACACTTTTTTGTGTGAATTTGTTGACACTTTATTTGTATAGAATAGAATCATATGATTTTTGTAGTTGCAATACAGAAACTCTACTGTGGGTTGTTTCAAATCCATTTGTAAACATTTTTTTAATATAGACACATAGCATATTTACCCTGCATAGCTCTCTTTATTAAGGCATAAGCAGTCCATAAAATTTACCATGTAAACACCGTATCCAAAACTGCTCGCACTAATATCTTAAGGCATTTTTACAAAATACCATCATTATCCTTGTGAACACCAACTTAATTTGGAGTTTAAGAGCACCTAAAATCAAGGCATAGCTCTCTGATAAACTATACCCATTGGAACTATAATTATTCATGTAACAGTTCTTAAAAAATTCAAATACGAACTCACCAGACAAATCCTGCCAACTTAGCAATAAAATAAAATTTTAACCGTAATTTTCTTGTCAAAAGGCATTTGCTAAAATCATCTTTGCGACAAGAGCTTGCCTAGTAAACTAACAATTATCTATCAAAAAAAATTATGAAAAAAACACCGCGGCTAAATCCAAGATATTATCCCAACATTGAATTTTCCAGCTGTAAACATAAAAACTGAAGAAATAAAACACCCCTTAAAAAAATATTGCCCATATTCAAAAATGGCGTGCAACTTTTCAAAAATTCATAAAGTGGGAATAAGATTCAAAAATGGTGTGCAACTATTCAACCAATATTAAATGTAATAAGATTGGGCTTAAATTACACACCAAAATGTCCAGGTGGAAAAACTCATTGAATTTCTACCAAAATGAATTCCTTCTCCCTTTCCCTCAGTCACCAACTTTTAACTTATTCCAATAAACCAGATACGCATTCACAGTTAGCTACCATTTTTAAAGAAGCAAAAAGGCACACAAACAGACAGACTCGCACTCTTACCTGCCATTTTTCCAGAAAACAAAAGAACACACACACACACACATGCACGCTTACCTGAACAAAATTTCGCAGCAAGTAAAATTCCAAAAACGTTAGTATCAAAGTGAATAACTTTATTTCCCCTTTCTAATAATTGTTCATAAAGAGGTCAAAGGCTTAATATGTACTCCTTCATCCTGCAAAGTAATTTAAAATAATTCCGAAGCATGACTTTTGCAGGATGAAAAACTGATCATCAGGAGTTCTAGAAGTCACAACCTCATGTAGCAACCCCTCCTTCAAAATACGAATAATTTTGAAAATGCACAGCCCTTCCAAGACATTAAGTTTAGAAATGAACAGTCCTTTCAAGACATTAAGTTTGCCACATTCAAAAACAGTTCATGCTAACAACTATAGGTATTTATGTGAATGAAACCCAAGCATGTTTAGAAGACTTTAATCCCAGAAAATTCTAACACTAAATAAAAAATGCACAAAAAATAGACTTGCCGAACATCAAAACATACAAGGAGTACCTGGCTATTGTATTAGAGTGTTGCTATGTAGATATTTACATGGCAAGAAAACCTGTAAATAACCAAATTCACAAAATATGAATTTAAATTAGTATCAGAACACAACAAAAAAACCTACTCAAATTGAAATTTCCCAACTAAAAATTAGCGTCGGATTCTTACGAAATCACCAAGGAGATAACTGCAATGCTATGGCTACATACAAGGTTGCAATTTAGGAAGAAGCCACCTATAACTCTATCAAGGTTACCTCGCCAAAATATAGCCTCTTAAATATTAGCTCAAACCCCGGAATATGAACTAATAGGACATCATTCATCATCAAAATCCAAATGAGAGTGAAACTAAGATGTCCTGTGTTTTCTATTGCCTATGAACCCCAACGCAAAAGATGCTTTCGTATGAAATCCGAGTTTCCTGCCAAATCATAAAATAAAATTCCCAAAATAAAGTAAGAAAATTGCCGAAACAAAAAAGAAATCAAATGTAAAGAAAAGCTCTGATGGAAAACAAATAAAAAAGGGGAAGCAGCGAGAGTTGAGAGTCCTCGATAAAGAGAAGTGAGAGAGAGGGTTGTAAATTTTGAGGAAAAAGGGATAGAACATGTATTGCTGAAAATATGGTAATTAAGTGTAATTCAATGATCAAACAATGAGAAGGTACACGGCCCTAAAAATCTAAAAGTTGGGAGAGATCCATTAGAAAAAATATATTAATGTGTTTGGATTGTAAATTATTTAAGATATTTTTACTGTAGCACTTTTTGTGATGTGAAGTATGTGAAATAAAAAGGTAATTCAAAAGATAAAAAAGTGTATTGAAAATTGTAATGGTAATGTAACCAAATAAATTTGGACAAATAATCTCCTGTCCAAACACACTTATTGAATCATGATCGATAAATAGTACAAAAGTGGCTGATTTTGGATACAAGCGTGTCAACTCTGAAAGGCATGTATGATTTTGATGGACTAGAGGTACGCCAAAAAGTAGGAGAAAGATAGAATTTGGAGCAAATGCATGGTTGTCTACTAGGACTGTCAGAAGCATTCTCTGACAGATACGGGGCAGGGACGGTCAGACTGTCCCTGAACGGTCTCCTCACAATCCCATGCGAAAGGATAAGAAACAACCACGTCGATCAGTTTTGGGAAGGAGCAAAAACGATGTCGCTTGAATCAGTAATGGAAAAAAGAAATTTGTGAACCTAACAGAGGCCGTTGGAACTTAACAGCGGCTTCAAATGTTCAAAAATTGAAATGAATTGAAATTATTTGAAATGAAACCCGGGAACATCACTAGCCACATCATTTAGTAGTCAAAATATCATTCAATAGTAAGATAAGGAGAGAAATAGTTGTGGAGAGACAAGCATGCATACATTCAGGGGATTATAGGTTTGAGAAGGAGATCTCTAAGGCACAAAGTGTGTGAGGGATGAAGAAGCACGGTGTCGCTGGTGTGTTAAGCAGGCGTTTGCAGAGCAAAACAAGGAAGTAGAAGTAAAAGATCTACATCATCCAATGACACTGCATATGCAGAGTGAATTGGAATAGAGAAGAAACCAAGTACAGTAGTTAGTCATCCCTATCATCCCTGGTGAAGTGAACAATAGTGATTAAGGGTAGTAGCATGGTTGACGAACACTAAGTCGGAGACCAACAAAGGTAATACATTCAATTATTTCATGGAAAATGTGTAAGAATTAGGCATTCTGCCTATGAACTCTAAATATGTAAAAAGTAGGCAACGTGAGAGTATCATATATTGATTTGAAATAGATGTCATGGTTGTTGGCGGCATGGGTATTGTATGTGAGCAATGGTCACATAGTATCACGGTTGTGCACAATAGGTTTCCAATAATGTACATGTTGTTAGATGACAATTACTGTGCATAGTCATAAGTGTACACATTGTGAGTCAGGCATTGCAGTCAGTTAACTCGTTAGTACAACGTAAGCAAAGTCCTCACCTTTTAAAATCCGGTTGCATAGTATACATATATCTTGGCTAAAAGAGGTTGAGTGGGGTGGCTTGCGTAGCAAAAACTATCAGGGTAGTTGATAAGTACATGTCTATCAAAATTTACAATCGCATGGCGAGAAATTTACATAACTTAGTTGTTTCTTTGAATTTGCAATTGGGTGTTGGTTCTTAGGTAATATTGTCTACATGGCACATAATACGATAATAAAGTTGCTATACAGATGGTTAGTAATTATGTTGACTTCATGACAGTGTGTATGTGTTGAAATAGGCCAAACGTGTACATAATTAATGACTTATGTGCAATCTTTTTGTTGATGGAACGAGTAAGTGCAATGGTTCACATTTTGATGACTGATGTACACGTGGTAATTGACAGAAAATGCAGTTGTTGATAGCAACAAGTTGACAAAGGATGGGATTCCTAAAATAGGAATGGGGTTTGATGCAGAAGATGAGGCTTATAAAATTTACAATACATATGGTTTTGTCATAGGTTTCAGCATCCAAAAAGACTACTTGAACAAGGACTAGGATGGCTTGACAACATCAAGAAGGTACACTTGTTGCAAGGTATCCCATAACACTTATGTGTGCTTACATGGTCATAAATTTATAGAAGTTAGCTTATTGTTTAAATTTGCAATTAATTGTTGGCCCGTACATACTATCACATGCGTACACATAATGTGAAAATGAATTTACTATATAGTTGTTGGCTGGTTATATAGAATCCATATAGACGTACAAATTGGGATCTAATATGTTATACCTTGCATGTAATTGTTAATACATTATATCTTGTTCAATTTATTTTGCAGCATACCAAGGATAAAGACAGCTTTTTTTCACAAATCAATGGATATCACTCAAAGGTGGTAGAGCAAAGAAATTAGATTGGATAATTAGATAGTTTTTTTTTATTTTGCCAAACTCATAACACTCATTAGAATATATTTACACTTAGTTCTTAGTGCATTACCACATGTTCAATCTATTGTATAATGTACTAGGGGAAAGAAAAGTTAAATTGCTAATTTTAGATTTTGTTTATCGATATTGCTAATATGCAGTTATTTGTCCACATGCATATTGCAATTAGTTATCGCAGCCACATGCATAGTGCAATGGTATGCATACATTTGGAATGATTATTGGTGCTTTAATCCACTTGTGCATCTCCTTGCAGGCTGCAGTGGGTGTATAATTTTAGTTGTATGACAAATACTAATTTGTCTATAAGCAAATTACATGGGATGATCTATAAGGTACAATCAGTTTACAAAAATGTACATCATATTAGATGTTAGTTACTTGACTGTGTATATCTATAAAAGGTAGTGCAATGGTACCCATAACTTTGGAATGGTTATTGGCCATTTGATCAACTTGTGTATCTCCTTACAATTGATGCAGAATTTTACTTGTATGAGTAATACTGGTTTGTCTGTGAGCATCTTACACGGGATGATCTATGAGGTACAATCAGTTTATAAAAATGTACATCATGTTAGGTGTTTGTTACTTGACTATGTATATATGTAACAAGGAGATTAGATATAGTGCAATAAAAGGTAGCCACCTGAGTTGGAATGTATTTTAGAAACTTTGGTATAATTGATATTAGCATTTTTTTTTGTGGAGTGTACACGTTGTTAGTGGGTACGGAGTACTGCTATATGTTATGTATGTTTACATGGTCATAAATTTACAAAAAAGTTAGTCTATTGTTTAAATTTGTAATTGGTTGTTAGCTCTTACACACTGTCACGTGCATACACATAATGTAAGAATGAATTTACCATATAATTGTTCGTTGGTTACATAGAGTTCATATAAGAGTACAAATTGGGGTTTGATTAGTTATACCGTGTTTGTAATTGTTAACACATTATATCTTTTTCACCTTATTTTGCAGCAAGTGAAGGGCAAAGATAGCTTCTTTTGACAAATCAATGGATTTCAATTAATGCTGGTGGAGCAAAAAAATTATATTGGATAATTAGATTGTTTCATTGTGTTAGACTCATAACACTCGCTAGAATGTACTTACATTTAGTTCTTAATGCATTATCACATGTTCAATCTATTTTACAATGTACTAGAGGCAAAAAATTAAATTGCTAATTTTAGATTCTATTTATCAGTATTGTACATCTAATTAGTATTTGTTGTTAATTTTTTTATTGTTAGCTCGATTTGTTTACAATATATCCAAAGTAGTAACTTCGATTCTATCAATTGGTAAAAAAAAATTAATTTCTATTGCTAATTAGTAACATCCCGATGTTGTACCCCATATTAGTATTTATTGACTTTTTGTTGCTATCATCTTACAAACTTTTTAGTCCATTTTATGATATGTTTAAGGAAATACAAATTTTTGTTTTACAAATTGGTGAAAACTAGTTACATTTGGTTATTTATAAGTTACATACATGTTGATTAAACACAAATTTAACTAGTCATCTACCACTATTATGAAAATAGTAGTTTTAGGTAAAATTTTAGTTGTCAATATATTATAATCTCAAAAAGTAATAATTAACACCCAATCGTAGTGTCACTCATTTCCGTTTTTATCAAATCCCAAACTAAAAACCTTAAAAACGTGGTTGGAATGTCAATTTTGGCATACTTCTATCATTTAATTGATCTTTGAACAAATATCCTTAAGTTTATTAGTTGTGATGCATATAAAAATGAACCAAATGAACACTCTAGTTATAACAATATGTACAACAATTCTAATAGATATATACAATGCTTCAAACAAATCTGTAAATTGAACAAAAATTTACGATGATTACAATGATATCTACAAGGATTCTTACCTATCACTACATAACATTTTGTATAAATCAAAATTTAAAATTTACAAATGTTGTGCTAACAAAAATCTATAAAAAGAAATTAAAAGAGTTATACAATGCTGTTAACTGAGTTTCACTTGCTACATTTCTTCTTCTCAAGTTGATTTCTTCTTTTTCTTTCTAATTATAAATGGTGGGATTGGTTCTGCAAACTCAATAGTTCCCACTTTTTATATTTCTTCCTTTTCATTTGGATTTTTCTTTATCCTTTTCCATGCCATCTTGCCACTGCTCATGCAAATTGTAAAGGCTATTTACTTTGTTCAACACAATCAGTTTGGCTAAGATTTCATATCAGTTTGGCTATTAGTGATAGATGACTAGATAAATTTTTATTCAATCAACATGTATGTAACTTATAAGTAACCAAATGTAACTAGTTTTCACCAATTTGTGAAATAAAAATCTTTAGTTCCTTAAACATACTGTAAAATGGGCTAAACAGTTTGTAAGGCATTAGCAATGGAAAGTCAATAAATACCAACATGGGGTACAACATTGGTATGTTACTAATTAGCAGTAGAATATAATTTTTTTTTTACCAATTGATAGAATAGAAATTATTGTTTTGGATATATTGTAAAATAGATTGAGCTAACGGTAAAAAATTAGCAATAAATAGTACTTAAATACTAATTAAATGTACAATACTAATACACAGAATTTAAAATTAGCAATTTAACTTTTTTTTTCCTCTTGGACATTGTAAAATAGATTGAACATGTGGTAATATATATGAAGAACTAAATGTAAGTACATTCTAATGAGTGTTATGAGTCTAGTACAATGAAACTATCTAATTATGCAATCTAATGTCTTTGCTCCACCAGCATTGATTGATATCCATTGATTTGTCAAAAGATGTTATCTTTGCCCATGACATGCTGCAAAATAAGGTGAATACAATATAATGTGTTAACAATTATATACAAGGTATAGCTAATCAAACCCCGATTTGTACGCCTATATGAACTCTATGTAACCAATGAACAACTATATTAAATTCATTCTTACATTATGTGTATGTATGTGATAGTGTGTAAGGGCTAACAACCAATTACAAATTTAAACGATGGACTAACTTCTATAAACTTATGACCATGTAAGCGTACGTAACATATAGCACTACTCCATACCCACTAACAACGTGTACACTCTACAGAGAAATTTTAATATCAACTATACCAAAGTTTGTAGAATACATTCCAACTCACGTAACTACTTTTTCCTGCGTTATATCTAATCTCTCTTTTACATAGATACACAGTCAAGTAACTAACACCTAACATGATGTACATTTTTGTAAACTAATTGTACCTCATAGATCATCCTGTTTAAGATACTCACAGACAAACAAAGATTACTCATTCAAGTAAAATTACACATCTATTATAGGGAGATGAATAAATTGATCAAAGGTCTAAATAACTATTCCAAATTTATGTGTACAATTGCACTACCTTTTATAGATATACGCAGTCAAGTAACTAACATCTAATATAATGTACATTTTTGTAAACTGATTGTACCTCATAGGTTACCCTGTGTAAGGTGCTTATACGCAAATTAATATTATTCATATAGATAAAATTACACACACCACAGCAGCCTGCAAAGAGATGCACAAGTGGGTCAAAGCATCAATAACTATTCCAAATGTATGAATACCATTGCACTATACATATTACTGTGATGACTAATTGCAATATGCATGTGAACAAATAACTGTATGTTCAACAATTTCTATGCATCATATTGATGAATAACATATTGTACATTCTAATAAATATGGTGTACATCACACACCTTATCTAGGTCAATAACTATTTCAAAGTTATACATACCATTGCAGTACATTTCACAGATATATACAGTCAAGTAACTAATACCTAACATAATGTACATTTTTATAAACTAATTGTACCTCATAGATCACCCCGTATAAGGTGCTTATAGGCAAATTAGTATTACTTATACAAGTAATATTACACATCTACTACAGCTTGTAAGGAGATGCCCAAGTTGGTCAAAGCACCAATAACCTTTCGAAAGGTATGCATGCCATTGCACTATATTTTATAGATATACACATTCAAGTAACTAATACCTAAGATGATGTACATTTTCGTAAACTAATTGTATTTATACATCACACTGTATAAGGTGTTTATAGACAAATCAGTACTACTCATACAAGTAAAAAACATTTACTAATGACTAATTGCAATATGAATGTGGACAACTAATCGCATATTCAATAATTTGTACACATTGTATTTGATCGGTTACATGGTGTACATTATTTCAATCAGATTATACATTCACTAAGTATGTATGTACTTGACATTCATGGAAGTAAACTATCTATCTAATTTAATGCACTCTCATAAGCACTAATGGTCAATTTCATAGACGATTAGAACAAATAACCATCTAATAAAAACATTTGATATAAATGTTATTAATGACTAACATGCTATACGTTCCAATAAACACGATGTACATCACATACCTTGTCTAGGCAAAATCTTACAAGTTATCAAAAGTTTCCGATAGTGTCACGGTTGTGCACAATAGGTTTCCGATAATAGACATGTTGTTAGATGATAGTTACGGTTTATAGTCATAAATGTACGCAATATGAGTCAGGCATTGCAGTGTTGTACTCCCTATTTCATTTGTGTAATTTACAATAACTCACTTTACTTATCTTTTATCTTTGTATGTGTCAATCTACTGTGATGTAAACGCCCATACACAGTCGGTAATATAGTTTAAACTGTACGGTGTCACTGCTATCCTGCAACAAGAATAAAAAAAAAAGCAAGTAACAATTACCTTCACACTCTCCCTATTATTTTATATACCTATAAACATTCTAAGTCATTTAATTCGTCTATTGAGTCAAATTTACAAACACTTGGCATGCATAAGTTCCCTGTGCATATGTTCTTTAAGTTGGCTCTCAATGTATCTAACTTGTGCTACCCATATGATATCCTTGTTTAGGAGTTTTCGCTAGACTTCCAATTTCATTATTCATGTCACACTGTCTTAAACAAGTTGCACAAACAAAATCATGCAAGTAAATTCATCCCCCTTTTGTCGCAAAACAAGTCAAATAGTGCAAGGAGTTTGCAATATTCTTACCTTTGGGGTTTAGTCCAATTTGATTGAGTCTATCTCTGCTTTAGATCTTACCAACTTCCACCTTTTTGCAGCCTTTATGAAAAATTTTTGTCCCACAACAGTTGCTTCTTGTGTCGCCTCAGTATATTTCTGCAACACTTTCTCCAAAAATCGCTCATCTGAAACTTTCCAATTTGGGGTAGGGATATTATTTTGCTGATTCTCTGGAATTGTGAATGAATGTTCACAAGATATGTTTTTGGAGGGAGACTAAAACTCTATTTCATTTGAAGATTTCAGATGAAGAGTCGTGCCTCATTAATTTGAGCGGGAATTTTTGGAACAGACAGCTGAGGTATTTTAACGGAACCCGTTAGCCCCTCAAATGTTTTTTTATTTTTTCCCTACTCACTTACTAAAACAACATCGTTTTCCTTTGCTGTTGCCCCCATTATACGTGGCCTGTTGTACTCCTCTCATTTCCTTTTGTGAGAGGACTGCTCAGGGACAGTCCGCCTGATGACCGTCCTTGCCCCAAATCCTTCTCTGACTCTCTTGATTTCTCTTACAACAAGTAGTTGGGCTCCATTGTTAAAAGTTTAGAGCCCAACAAAGAATTGATCTTGATGTCATTTGATGGGTCAAATGTCGAGTGACCCTACTGGAGAAAAATCTCTCCATTCTAGCTGTCACATGTCAAGTAATAAGGGTTGCTATACTGAAAGAGGACCTTTATTTATCGAGTAGGTAGATATAGATATTTTATTATAAAAAAGGTTAAACTTGAAAAAGAAAAAAGTATTGTCAGAGAATTCGAATCTAAGATCTCTAATTTTAGGGTCTCAACTTTAGTTACTAAATTAAGATCTTCTCAGCTGATTGCACTTAGATCTAATTATGACACACGAGAATTCCATCATTTATTTATACATGAAAGGCCTCTTAAAAGTAATATATAAAAGACCTTGTAAAACTACTACAATTTATAGAGATTTTTTGTAGGGATATTTTTTCTAATTTATTATTTGGGAAAAAAAGAGCAAAAAATAACACAGTAACACAATTGTATGTTTTATTATAAAAAGACAATAAACTCATTAAAAAATATTGTTGGTAAAAAAAATATTTTGTGATTATTATAATGCATTGAAATAATAGCAATAGCATTCAAATAGCAAAGGAAAATAAACCCCCACAAAAAAAAGAGAAAAGGATATGAATTGTTAAAAAAAATAACAACTCCATCCAAGAGGTTAAAACAAAAAAATAGATTGCACCTGTATCTATTTTTTTTTTTCTAGCAAAGGATAGGTGGAACTTAAAAGGCAAATAACGGACAAAGAGATTTATACTTAGAATCTCTAGTTTCAAGAATCTCAATTTTAACTACTAAACCAAGGTCTCAAAGACTGATTGCACCTCTGTGTCATTTATTTATACATGAAAGGCCTCTTAATAAAATTAATAATAAGGATGGCAGCAGCACTACAATCATATATCAAGCTTATTTCTTTTCCTTAATTTGAAAAAATGAAGGGCTTAGCAAAACTTCAGGAACAAAAATTAATACAAACTTGTTGCAAAGTGCATAAAAAAATTTGTGAATAATATTTCCTCTAACTTATTATTAAAAATAGAAAGAAAACAACTAAGTAATACAATTATATATTTTATTATAAAAAGCTCACAAAAAATTACAATTTAGACAAATAATCATGACAAAGATGCAGTAAAATGGGTAGTTAAAAATCTAGGATGAATTTTTTTTCTTAATCTATTATTAGAAAAAAAGTAGTAATCAATACAGTAACACAATTGTATATTTTATCACACAAAAAAAGAATAAACGTGCACAAAAAATTCTGCACTAAAAAAAGGATGTCTTTTATTATTATTATTGCATAAGCAGTAGAATTCAAATAACAAAAAATAATAATAATAAAATCCCACAAAAAATAGAAAAAGATATCAATTGTATATAAAAAAAAATGAAAAAGGTATAAAAGAAAAGGAAAAATAACAACTCTATCTAGCAAGGGGAAAAACAGGATCCTATCTGTATAAAAATCTAATTTGTAAGATACACGCGAATATCATAATTCATACAAAAAAAAAAAAGAGAAAACATTTCAAAAGCAATGTAGCACCACAATTATATCATCATTTATGATTTACATTTACATAAAAAAGGTAAGAGCTCTAGTAGCAGTGCAACTATTATTACTACCTATGAAAGGTAAATAACAGTAATAACCATAATATACTAATAGTAATATAATAATAAACGTAATAATCTGGTAAGCAATTTAACAGCAACAAAGTTTTTGGAAAAAAAAAAAGGAAAAAGAAGGGGAAAAAAGAGCAAAACCGGTAAGAAATGTGGCACCACCACAAATATAATATAATATTAAAAAAATCAACATGAGATTTAAAGTTAGGGTACTTAATTTCTGCACCCTTATCTTTAGTTACTAAACTAGGACGTGATTACATCTATATTTAACTCAAAACACACGCGAATTCCATTATTCAATCATACATAAAAGGTCCTTTATTAAATTCCATGATTCATCAAAGACCTCTCAAAAGTACCACAGTTCATAAAGAATTTTCGCTAGAGTAATTTTTTTTGACAACTTATTATTCAGGAAAAAGGAGAAAATAACATAATGGTACAACTGAATATTCTAATAATAATAATAAATTAATAATAATATGGCAAGCAATTTAATAGCAAGAGAATTTGGGGGAAAAAAGGGAAAAAGAAACAGGGGAAAAAAAAGAGAACAAAACCAATATAAGAAATGTAGAAACACCACAAAATTATATATTCTAATACAAATAATACTAATAATAACCGTAATACACATAATACAAAAATAATAACATGACAAGTAATTAAAGAACAGCAAAGTTTGGTGGAAAAAGGGTGAAATGAAGAGGGGGAAAAAAAGAAATCCAGCACCACAACAAATATAAATATTACACAACAAGAAGAATAAAAAGAAGAAAAGAAGAAAACTGAAAGATCCACCCTATCAAAAAAAGCAACTTCCAATCCACAATGCACGTGACTTGAGCATGCAGGAGGACGACCACCAACTAATTTAAGGGATTTGGACATCATTGTTTTAAGTTCAATTAATTCTATCAGATGTGTATTGTAGAAAATGGAGAGGAGGCTAAGTCCCTAATTTAAGTACTCCTTCCCACTTAATATGTAATTTCTTTAATATACAATACTTCCAAAGGTAAAAAGTAACGTAACCAATTTTTTTCCTTTTTTTTAGTCTCTTTTTAATATTTGTTGCAAAAAAAAAAAAGAATGTTTTAACATATTAATTAATTGAGTGTATGGTTCTTTGTTGAGGAAAAATAGAAGCAATTTAAAAGTTTCTGTACCACTCTGACTGAAATAGAGGAGGAAAAGTGTATCTTGCATATAGACTTGTGCTCAGCTAACTACAAGCAACATATCAATCTGTAGCAGAATTTAAAAAAAGGAATTGAGATTTTATGGCCAGCTGCATCAAGTCAACAACAAAAAAGGGGAAGCTCCAGAAATTGCTTTCAAGAAACTTGAATTAGACTTCTTGTGAGGGATTTGACTCTTTTTCTTCAATTAAGATCTCCGTGCATTAGCACACTTTTCAATTAAGATCTTTAACACTTCGTTTCCCATATCTATCTGTTCTTGTTGAATTTGCTTCACTGAACTTGCAACAGACTCACGACATCGTTTCACCTCAATCATTTCAAGAGTCGGACATTCTCCTAAACAAGAAGGCACCTCTTCCAAATTCTCACAATTGCTCACAACCAATTTCTCAAGACAGGGAAAATTATCAGAAGATGCAGTCCAGCTGCGAAGGTTCCACAAGTTTGACAATTTCAAGACTCGGAGGCTAGGGAACTCCCCTTCTTTCATTTCCCATTCTTCCCCAACGACGGAGTCATCGAGTAATTTAAGCACTTCAAGTTTGGGCAACTTTCCAATTGTTGAGATTTCAGTCCATGGCTGCTTATTGTAAAAGAGAGTCAACTTCTTCAAATTCAATGGGAATTTAAATCCATATCCGTATAAGAAACGCAGAGTAAGTGATTCTAGTTGACTAAAACAGTCAAATACGAGAATCCTCTCGCCAATTCTTGTAGCTTCTTCCCTTGATTTCCTCATGTTACAGCTTAGCCTGCGGATGTTTGGTAACTTTGTCAGTATCTTTTGCAAGCTTTGAGAGGAGGAATCAATGGCAAGGCTTAAGGTATCTAAATGATCTAAACCTGGGGATACTTCAAGATACTCAACAGGAAAAATAAAACCAGTAGCGGGATTTGTAGTCCATAGATGCCTCAATGTCTTAATGTTCCAGATAGTCTTGGGTAACAAACAATAAGTGAAGTATCCTCCTCGTAGCAGAAAAGTTTGTAACCTCGAGAGGTTAGCAATTGCAGTTGGGATAGAATCTATTAAGTTAAGACGAAGAGCCAAGTATCTCAAGTGAGCAAGCAAAAATACTTCCATAGGAAAATATGCACCAAACTCCAATTCCCCCAAATCCAACACTCTAAGAAGTTTAGGTAACCAAAATCCCAAATCATCCTCCTGAAACAATAACAAACTGCGTATATTGGGAAATTCTAGCATTGACTCGCGAATCATCAAATTCCTGGCACTTCGATCGCAAATTCGAAGGGGGTTGCTTGTGCCAGTAAGAATAAAACAATCATTCCGACTATGCAAAACATGTAGAAAGTTTTCTTCTTTGGCTTTTTTCACGCAAAACTCATGTACCAAATCATGAAGTCGGCAGGCTTTGGCACCACCCATGGTTCTTTTGTCAGAAACCATGACTAAACTTCTATCAACCAGATCCTTCAAATAGTCATCTGCCGCATCCTCTAAGATCTTTCCTTCAGTTTTTCGCACGAATCCTTCAGAGATCCAGAGCCATGACAACCTTCGGACAGGAACATCTTCGTTTTCTTTAAATGCACCAAAGTACAGAAGGCATGGCTTCAAATCATCCGATAAATGACTGTAACTCAGCTCAAGCGTCTTCCTACAGTTTTCATCATCAAGGACAATACTGGAAGTTAGACTCTTTGCAACTTCTTCCCAGCAGTCTTCTGCAGTATTGGCAAGAATTCCAGCAACGAGGACAATTGTGAGAGGTAAACCCCTACATAACTTTGCTATTTGAGATCCAACTTTACCTAGTGTCCGAGGAAAACCTTCTTTTCCAAATAGCTTTTTCTGCAGCAATTTCCAACTCTCTTCGTCAGTAAGGTGGCGGAGATGTTGGGCCATGCTATCAGGTTTGAATTGCAATTGAATTCTGCTGGTGAAGAGAATCCTACTTCCATTAGCATCATCAGGCAGTGAACTTTTCACCAAATTCCATGCCTTAATCTCCCAGACATCATCCAGAAAAATGAGATACCTATTCCCCTTTAAAAGTTTGTATAGCTTGTAAGCCAAATCATTTTCATCCATCTCAAGATATTCATCAGGACTTCTAGAAGAAATACTACATAAAAGCTGAACTAACAAACTGTGCATGCTATACACTTGAGAAACAGTACACCGAGCAAGGATATGAAAGTGGCTCAAAATTAATTGATCATTGCAAACTCTATTGGCCAATGTTGTCTTGCCAAGTCCAGCCATACCCACAATTGAAACAAAATCCAACAGCTTTGAACCCCTAGTAAGGCTATGAATAATTGTCTTTACCTCATCATCAAGACCCACCAGAACTTCATTCAACACTGGGATGCTACGTTTTGAGTCAATGCGGAAAGATTTCTGGTTAGTTCTCTGAGCTCCACAGTCATGCCTCGTGCTATCATAGGTTTCCAGGGCCTCAGTCCTCAAAAGCTGGATATCTCTGGCAACTCTTTCCAAATATTCATGTTTATCACCAACCACAATAGAGTCAATGACAAACTCTGCCCTGTGTGCAACCTCCGTAACACGACTCCAAAGAGCTTGGAGTTTTCCAGCCCAGTTGCGCTGGTCTGCTATCTTGACAAGGAAAGATCTTAAGAATACGAGATCTTCTAGGACTGTGTGGATTTGATCTTTCGGAAATGCAATTGAATCATCAGCCTCATTACAACTTTCTAGTTCCTTCAGATTTTGAAGGAGAAAATCCATAGAGCCCAACTCATTGGTCCTAGGAAAACCAAACGGCGAGAATGATGTTACTGGATCGGTAACTTCTGCCCTAACAAACTTGAGCACTTTAAGCAAATGAAAAAGAGCAAGATCGGTTTCCTTGGCCAAGCCTTCTTTGATTTGATTCACAGAAAGAGAGAAAATTACAACCGCTGCATCACAGGCCACAACTCCAATAAGATTCTTCATTTCATGGCATAGCTCTTTGAACATTTTCTGATGCCTGAGGAGGATTGTCAGGAATCTTAGCCCCTCAAGGAGTTTTAGCATTTGATTCATAATCGGAACCAGAATATCGGTACAAGATCTCAGCAGCTCCTTAATATTGTGAACGTGACACTCCATAAAGTCAGCTACTAGATGCTTATTCTTCTCCAGAGCTGAAGTGTCTGATGATCTTGATGAGTATGCAGCAGTCAAGACATGGATGTAAGTTTCTCGAACCTGGGGATCACCGGGATTAATCTTCTTATCTATTAGTCGAGAAATTTGAAGTTCTGTTTCATTCCGTACTTCATTATCTGTGTGAAAGTACCATATAGAAGCCAGGTGTAATGCATTGATAGCCACCACTTCAGCGTGAATCAAGAGATCTATCAGCTGCTGACCCAAGGCACCGCGAAGCATGGCAAAGCGAATGAAGCTTTTCAACAACATTAGCTTCTTTCCAAGGCGTCCCAAACGGAATCTCTTCATTTTCGCCAGAGTCTCTGCAACAGAATCAATGAAATCAATAACTAGTTCTGGATCTCTCAGCCAGTAATACTCCAACAGAAAGTTGATGCACCATTCCTTGATATGTGTCTCGAAAAACAACTTGATTGCTTCCCGGAATCTGGTGACCTCACTTCCGATCTGAGACGAATCAGGTGAACTAGAATGAATCAAGTATTCGCTGCAAACAAATTCAAGACCTTGCACTCTCCTGATAATCAGATCTTGAATTCTGGAAGAAATAACATCCTTCTCCTCCTCATCTTGTTCCAAACAGGTTTTATGGTTCCTCCTCCTCCACGTACACTTTGTCAGATACAGATCAAAGCTTTGTAATAGTCTCACCTCGGTCTTCAGCTCATATATAACATCACGCAAATAATGGAATGTCTTACCGATCCAGTCCAGATAATCGAGAGCGGACTCAAAGCAACTAGGGCTACTGCTGCAGCATATCTCCATTGCTGTACCTTCTATTCACTCTGAGATCAAATTTGTACCTTGAATAAACTTTCTCATAACCTGAAAATAGTCAAATGTTGTCGGCGAGACTCTTCCTTCCCTTCCCGTTGCAAGTTGCGAGACTCGTCTTGTCCTGCTGCTGCGTTGTTAGAGACATTGAGGGTCCCAGACCCGGAGCCTAAACGAGATAGCTTTTGTCTACTTTCGGCCCAAAAGTGCATTTCGAAACAATGGATCCTAACTTGTAATACTAAGGTAAGTGTAGCATTGGTTTTGATACTAAGGCAGTAAATAGTAGTAATTTTACCAGAATGTAAACACCCTAGTCGAAATTGCTCAAAGTTAATAGTAGAACTATTTTTTTTCCCATCAAAACCATTCATTATCCTTGTCAAAACTCCTCGCAGATTAATTGAACAATTCTTATAAATCCAATTCATATGCAAAGTCACAACCTAAATCCTACCAATTTACTTCAGAAAGAGTTCATCTATAAAAAAGCGATTTTAAATATGACATCTTTTCTAAGTGATAGATACAACCATGAGAATTCCTAAAATTATAAAGAGATGGATTATCCATTAATTTGTTTTTTTCGCTTAAGGCATATATGGCTTAATATAGAATTTCCTATTTAGAAATATAATGGATTTTAACTTTGATTCTCTTGTCAAAAGGAATTGATTGTTCTCTGAACTATTGTATAGTAGGGAGGAGAAAAACCATAGCAAGTAGCTAGCATAAAGCCATCAGTAAGACTAAATTGCTAAAATTGTCTTTGGAACAAGAATTTGCTAGTAAACTAACAGTCATAACAATGAAAAAAAACATCCATTTTTAATGAAAAATCGCCCTGACTAACATTAAGATATTAGCCCAACATTTGAATTTTCCAACTAAAAACATGAAAATTGAAGAAATAAAGCACCACCTTAAAAAAAGGTATTTGCCAACCATCTTAAATTAGTAATCCAAACTTCAGGCTTCTAAAGTCTTCCAGATATATTGCCCAATTATTTCCTTTCTTTCGATACTGTACTTCAATGCTTATAAGTAAAACAATATGAAGATAACAAGAAACAACATGCCCAAAAGGTAAACCATCCGAGCTACCTCTTCCAAATAGAAAAGATGATCTAAACTCTCAACCTGCAACTGTTGGCGGCAATAATATTTTGCTGGCTCGTGAAAACCAAATTTAGCACATTTATCTGCCAAATAAAGGAAGTTGATTGCATAAAAGACGAAGCATAAAGAAACATACCTAAGAAACTTAACTTTAAAGGTATCTTAGGATACCACAACCTTTTAAATACAAAGAGATGGATCCCAAATTTGTTTAACTAAAATGATAAGCCGAGGCCACTGAGAATTCACCTAAACTTGCCAAAGACCAAGACATATTTGTCCATAGAGTCACCAAGAGGAGGATTTGTAGGGTAAAATTTTGGAAAAGTACAAATCTTCCTCAAACGCCAAAATTTGAGGCTTAAAGTTCCTTCAAGTGTTGGAAAAGTCTAAAGTGAGGAAGAGTTACCATAAGTCACAAATGAGTGACTAATGTAATACGACATGTAGGTTTTAATAAGCTATTATATAAGTTTCACTATGGACAAAGTTGTGGCAGTAAATTGTGTATAACCAATAGTAAGTTTTTGTATAAAAGAAATGAATTTCACAATTTATGTAACTAACTCTTTAAATGGCTTTGTTGGGATAGAGTATTATTTCAAATAATTATTTGAAATAATTACTATAACACTTTTTATGATGTGACGTATGCGTGATAAAAAGATGATTGGAAATATAAAATAGTGGATTGAGAAATGTGTTTATGATGCAAGCAAAAAATTTTTTGGAAAAATTTGCTATCCAAACATTGCCATTGATCTTATTAAATTTTTCGTAAAAATATCACTTTTTCCCCAAATCTTATCATTTTTTATATAAAACATATCTTACTAAATTTCAAGCAAAACTTACCGCTTGTTATACAGAAGTTATCACTTGTTCAAGCGTAATCTATTACATTATTGGACAGTGCTACAGTGCCTATAGTTATGGTAACGATATTAGGGAAACCTGCTATTATAGGTTTCTATTACCTTTAGTGACAAATCAAATCTTTTAGCGACATTTTAAATATTATATTAAAATAATTAATATTAACTTTAATAAGTTTTTAATTAAAACTAGTAAGTATATGCTTGAAAGATAAGTTTTAGTCAGAAACAGAAATTTACACCTTGAGTAATTTAATTTACTTATTATTTGACAAAATTTACTTATGTTTAAATTAAACTTACTAATACTAAAAGTAAAAAATGTACATATTTAAGTAACAAAAACGGTTTTGAGTTCCTGAAAATGGTTTTGGGTATCACCTTTCTCTTTAAAGTCATCTACCTTCTTCTTATTCAGTTCTCAGTTCCAATGATACGATTGAATTCCCAGGCAAAGGTTTCCACTTTGGTCTACACTTTCTCTTTGTTACAATTGAATAAATCTTCTCACTTCAAAATTTTCATCCTTAGTTCACACTTTCCCTCTATCCTGTCTCATCAGTCGGTTGGGTTTGAGTGCTGCCATATGCAGACACAACAAAAGGGTTAGCGACGGTGGTAGCCAGCCAAAGAGCATATGAAAAATAGCAGTGACGAGGTTAGATCATCATGTTCTCTTGAAATCGTTTGATTATATTGCTGTAATTTATTTACATTTCATTTGTTTTGTTTGTCAAGATTTTCTTGGGAAATCAAGGCTGAGAATTTGAAGATTTTATTGCAATTTTGGGGTCGAAAATGTCCGTTGAAACATCTAGGAAATGGTTGTAGTTTTGATTGTCTACGGGTAAAATATGCTTAATAGCCATGTGAAACATCTAGGAAATGACTTGAGACCAGGCGTTTAAGTTAAATGTGATTAATTTATGAATGCATATAAGATATTTGGTGAAATGTCAAAGAGAAATTTGTATGTTGTGATTGCTGCTCTGTGCGGGTGAGAATTACTAATATATTAGTAACTCAACATGAGCTTTATAACTTGAATTCTTCAGGCAAGAGAGATTTCTCCCGTTTTGGAATTCTAAGTTGATACGCTTGATGGAGCAGATGTTATTGAACTGAACTGATCTAGAATCATTGTTGCGAATCTGTTGTTTCTATGGAAATTTATTATCAGCCTCTTGAATTTTTTACTCCATGTTAACGTCTGCAATGCCATGGAAATTTGGCCATCTATGGAAATTTATTATCAGCCTCTTGAATTTTTTACTCCATTGTAACGTCTGCAATGCCACTGAAATTTGGCCATTATTACTCTTGTAAATCTGTGTTGCAGAAGCAATTCTTTTTACAATCCTATGATACATGTAGATTTTGTAGAATCACATCTTCCTTCTTCTTCAGTCAGGAAAGGAGAGAAAATTCATAGAACAGTTTCCAAATGTAAGCAGTTAAGATTTCAGAAATAAGAGGGATCACTAAAAGGGAGATGATATTTCAAATACTAAACCAACCTAATAATATCAAGGAGCAGGACATAAAGATCAATGTATATTCATTTCTGGTTTGAGCAAAGCCTGGACAGAGCAAGTTGTAGCATCCTGTTGATAGAAAATTATTCCTCTGTTCATTGTTGGATGGAAGACAGACCGATAAATACATAATGTCATATTTTAGCTGCATTCTAAGGACTCGAGAGAAAGTGATTAATTTAATTTTAAACTATCAACAAATGTGGGATGCTTACAATCCAATAAATGAAAAAACTTGTTCTTTTATCTCCATATAATTCTGGAAAAAAACCTGTTGTCGTCCAATTAAGACACACAAAGAAATTAATAGAATGATTAAGTGATCAATTTATATATGCTATTTTGAAGAAAATAAAAAAAAGGCGTGTGTAACAGGTGCCCTAATAAAAGTGGTTTTATGTGATAGTTTCTTTAAAAAATAAATTAAAATTAAACATGGACAATGTTGAAATAAAAGAGTCCAAATAAATATGAACGTACGTATTCATACGATAGTTTTGGTGTAAATTAAGTTCACTAACGGATGTTCATTGAGTGCCTATCGTTATAAGTTTGCACTACTTGAAAGAGTTGTGATCATGTGAACATGCAACTATACTTCGTTAAAAACTTACATGCCACCCTGCTTCAATGATGTTTAAATCTGAATCGCAAGAGCCTCCTGTATTCCAAAGCTGAGATGAGCTAAATTCATTGGGTTTCTGTCAACTCAGGGCTCCCATATATTCATGATTGCCTTCGCTCCATGATAGGGTGTTAATTGTTAGTAATTTTATTGTTAATTTCCCCTTTTATTTTTGCCAAATATTGTTTTAATTATTAATATTTACTTATATTTGGTATTGGGACTTAATTTCAGGAACAAAGCAGAAAATTACCAAAAAGGAGGGACTTTTATGGGAAAACGGAGACTTCTAAGGACCTTGGACTCTTGAATTGGTGGGGACCACAAGCTAGTGAAAGGCATTTAGTCATTTGGGCCTTTCAAAGAAAGCAACGTAGAGAGACTTGGACCAAGAAGTAATTTGGAGGCTTTGTCCACATGTGTGGGGACCACAGAAAATAGCTTTTAGGTTTCTTCCTTTTGGCTTTTTAAGAGAAAACGTACAGAAACAAAAGGAGATCCCTAGTTTTAGTGTAGTTTTTAGTTTAGTTCTAGTTTCCTTTCTTTCTTTCTTTTGACTGGCCTCTGACACACGCCAGGTGTTTGACAATATTCCCCAACGGGAAAAACACCATTTATCCTTTGCAATCCATGAATTCGTGTGGTGATTTAATTATGCGGCGTGGCTAAGCCTTCCTTCTAGTCAAGGGGACAACTGACTATTTGGTTCGACAATTACTGTGAGATCGAATCTGTTTTAATTATTTTCTTCATTTATTGGTATTTGTATGCTCCTTGATTTTAATTGCTATGGCCTTGTGTATGATTGATTAGTGCGCAATAATTAATTATTCATATAGGCTATGTTTGCTAAATAGGGGTAATTGAATCCGTAATTGTTCGTTATCTCTATCTCAGTAGCAACTGGCGTAATTGGGTTTATGTCAGGGGAATATACGATCTAGCTTAAACAAACCCTCGTAGCGTGTTTGTTAGTTAGGATTGGGCCTTTCTAATTATTAATGCAATCTAGAAATTAAATCCTACGATCGTACCTAGGGTTGTTTTGGGTTAGAGAAATAGCTAACGGTCGTACCTTAGCTATCGATAAATTAAGAAAAGGTTGGTTGTTTATCGCGTGCATGACAACTATAACCAATCTATTAATAAAAGTTGGAATTATCTGCGAATCAATGATCAGTGCATGAACCATTTCTGAAGTGTACCCTTGGCTAGAGCTTCCCTTAATTATTTCTCTTAATCAATTATTTTCTGCAGTTAATTTATTTAGTTAGCATTTAATCCAAAACCCCCCATACTTTGAACTCTAGAAGAAACGAATTATCCCCAGTCCCTGTGGATTCGATTCTACTCACCGCTATATACAAAATCTGTATTTTTCTCGAGTAGGTATTTATTATTGTACAGGTTCGACACCCTGTCACTCCATAATACTTTTCTCCTCGAACTACTGCAGCTACAGACTAAAAAATTCCACACGAGACAGAAAAGTTTAGGGAAAAATAGAAAAACACTAGCTTGTTAGGAGACGAAAAGTGTTCAAGTACATTTTTCCTTCTTCACGCCTAAGTTTTATGTTATTTATTTGCTATGATTATGTGTTGTTGTGGCCTTTTTTTAATACAAATCTTGTGATGGTTTTGTAGTGAATGAACCAGATTTCAGCCAAGACCATTAAGGAATTTTATTCTTGAGAGAGTACAAATGTTTTTGCACGTCTTTGCTCAAAGCTTTTAGGATGATTTAAGTTTCTTCGAAGGTAGTTTAATGCGTTTTGATTGTAAATCTGAACATAATCTCCTTAGTTTGCAATTTTTGGTGTTTACTTGTTTTAATGTGAATAATTTCAGCTTGCTTGGAAAAAAGTTTGGTGATCAAATTTCAGATATTGTTAGCATCCAAGTGCTCCTGGGTTTGTAAACCAGAAATTTCAATCCAAACTGAAGCTTTTGATAGTGATATCAGAGCCCTTGATGCTGGTGATCAAATTCTCAAATCAAGTTACTAGCCTTTTGATTGCTTCAGATTTCTGAAGCCAAAGTCTTTGTGCTCTAAATTCAGTTCTTGGCCATGTAATCTTGTCATGCTTAGATAGCTATATCTAGTGTCCTGCCAGCTTAATTTTGATGCGTAAGTATCAATTATTAAAAGCTAGTAAATGAAATTAAATCTCATGTTGCTAATTTTGTTAGTGGTTAAACATTCAAACTACATGCATGAACCTGGACAAGCAATAGAGACATAAGCCGATGTAAGCATCAAATGATTGATTTTCCTTATGATGATATGCTCTGATTCTCTGCCGGCTGTTGCTTCTTTCAGATTAATCTAGTTGCTGCAAGTGCGGTTCATTATAATTAGGCTGGAATTCCGATATTTAAGGCCTTAGGTGGAAGAACACGTTGCATGGAAACTTTAAATCCAGCATTGCATTTCAATGTAAGGACGTGAAATCCTATTTTCTAGTGACTTGTTGGCCAATTTGAATTAGATGGACCTTTGTTTATTCCAAGTACTAAATAAATAGGTGAGTAGATTCAATCTGATGCTCAAAATGAGCCGTTTTCTCCTATTTTGAAATACCAATTTCATATCAAATGTCTTGTGCATGTAGATTTTGTTGTTTACTTCAAATTGGACTGGCTTACTTGATGAGCAGAACTCGAAAAGCAACTCAAATACTCATGTTATACAATACTCAGCACACGGTTTTTTAGGCTTTGAACTGGATAGATCTCGGAAAACTTGAAGATGTGTTGTGCAAGTGTTGTGACTGCTATGCTATACTAATAGTCTACAATTTCCTTCTAAGAAATAAGCACTGACATGAACTTTCCCGTGGAGTTTTTTGCTGTGTTAACCAAGTACCTGTGCATTTATGTGATTTGCTTGTATCCATAAAGCTGGAATTTCGAAACTCTGGAGCTTTCGAAATGAGTTTTTGAGTTTGAAACCAAGCATATGCTTCAACCGAATTGTGATTTAAGTTCAGGAGAATGCCCTTACCACATTAATGGCGGTGTAACATCCATTCTGTTGTAGGAGCACGTACCCTTATTTATTTCTGCGAGCATTAGAAGTTTTTACTCCTAAACGACACGAACTTAACACGAGGTTAATGGTTCGGATTGAGGTTTCGCGAGTTCTGGTCAGAATCGAGTCGAATCCGATGAACCCGAAAAGAAAACGGGTCGAACTCGGGTCAATCCGTGGGTGATCCGATACGACCGTTAACCTGTTTACAAATTAAAAATTATTTTATCTAACTTTCCTAAGTTATTCTTTTTTCCCAAAGGCATTAATCAGTTAATCCTAAATGAATTTATTTAACTTGTGTGAAGTTGAAATTATTATATTTGGACAAATAATGTATTACATTATGTTTTATTTTTATACTATTTTAATTTATTTTAAATTTGTTTTGGGATAAAACACTTTTACAGTGTTTTAATTTATTTTAGACTCGGTTTGGGATTATTTATTTAAATTTTTATTACTTGCTTATGTAATCAAAATTGTGCAAAATTGATTTTATTAAAAATTACAGTGATAAATTAATAAATTAAAATTAAGTTTCGAGTCATTCGAGTTGACTCGTCAACCCACCAACATGAAATTTTTGGATTCGGGTCAGATATCTATACCCATTTCAGGTTGGCAGGTTAAGTTCGGGTCAGCGGGTTTTCTATTACACCCGATCTCAACCCGACACACCAATACGATTTGGACCCGATTGCCACCCCTAACTATATTGGTAAAAAAATAATATATTTTACAAATTATTCCAATTTATTTAGAAAATGTTACTAATTTCATTACAAATTATGAAATGTAATCATGGTTTACTAATTTTTTACTAAACATAAATACTGCATACAAAAGGAAAAGATATTTGACTTTGTTTTACTTTGATTAGAAAAACTTGTGGTAGTAATAACGAATAGGGCTGCAAACGAGTCGAGTCGAGTCGAGTTTTGGCCTTATCGAGTCGAGCCTTGACTTAATTTTATCGAACTCAAACTTGAGCTCGAGCTCGACGAGCTGGCAATTTTGAAGCTCGAGCTCGAGCTCGACTCGATTCGAGCCGAGCTCGAACTCGAGTTCGAGCTCGAAAAAAATAAAAATAATTATTTTATTTTTTAAAAAAATAAATAAAATAATATTTTTTCTTAATAAATAATAAAATATTAAGGATTTTTATGTAATTTTACTATTAAAATTAAATATATATATATACTTAAAATAAAAAAATAAAAAAAATTTATATATATACTTAAAATAAAAAAAAAATATATATATATATACTCGAGCTCGCGAGCCGACTCGCGAGTTAACGAGCTTAATATTTTGAGCTCGAATTCGAGCTTGAGTTCGACTCGAGCCGCTCGCGAGCGGCTCGATTCGTTTGCAGCCCTAATAACGAAATAGTGACCTTGGTGCAAATTTCAAATCAACAACCAACGTACACTTAATTACGGTAATTTTTTAGTTGATTAGACTAATATATGCCATAAAGTAGTAAGATTTGATCATTTATAAATTGACAATTTTAGCAGTTTATATACCATTCACCTATAAAAATTATGATTATTATAAAATGACATTTATAATAATTTACATACTATTTGCCAATTAAAAGTAAGTTTCATAAAAAATGTACAAACTAATTCCATATTGTGAATGATACGAAATATATTTGAAACTCACAAAACTTAATATATGGGTAAATTTACTATAATTTTAAAAGATTACGCTACATTAGACACGATCACTTTACCTTTTATACTTGTGACCTAGAAAATAAATTTATTAAAACACATAACATTTATAAATGATACATACATTTATTAAAATGCTTAAAACGCAAAACATTTATGAATGAAACATACAATCATTATTATACATTTATGTTACCAACAACTACTAACTATAATATTAAGTTTCAACCATTAATAAAAAAATCTTAGCACTAGTTTAAATAAACTTCCTAATACTTGTTTCATATAAGTTTCTTTAAGTAATATAGTAAATTTATGCCACAAACTAGTAAGTTTTGATGATTAACCAAATTTACTATTCTTTCAACAAGATTTACTATTAATCTATAAAAACTTACTATTACTTGAACTAAACTTACTCCCCACAAAACTAAGTTTCGAATGTAGAGTAGTAATTTACTTTTTAAAAAAAGTAACTTTCATTTTTATTTCGATTTACTTTTTGAAACATAAATAGGATAACACTTATATGACCATTTTCAATTTATTTTTTATTTACTTTTAGCGGTCATTTGATTATTTGATAGGCCTATCCACCTAAATAGGATAACACTTAAAAATAAGAAAGTAAGTTTTTCATCTAAAATAGTAAGTTAATAGTAATAAATTAGTAACTTTTATACTTCAAAATGTAAATTGGAATAAATATTAAACTTACTTTTTAAATAAATAAATTACTACTTTATATCCCAAACTTACTTTTTATAGTGTAAGTTTAATTCAAGTAATAGTAAGTTTTAATACATAAATAGTATTTCTTACTGATAACATGGTAAAATTGATTAATAATCAAAACTTACTGATTTATGAGACACATGTACTATTTTACTTTAAAACATATTTCAAACTAGTGTTAGGGAATTTATTTGAAATAACGATAAGATGTTTTATTAATGATTAATTTTTAGTACCTTAGTTAGTAAGTACTCATAATATACCTGTATAATACAAGATTATAGTTATCATTTAAAAAAATTTATTTACATATTTAAAATACTATGGAAAAAAGTTTGACTTTTCACATAATCTCGTAAAATATATAATAAAATTTTGTCATATTATAAGTTTTTAATTATTTTCAATTTTTGAAAAGTTTGAAAGTTTGGATAATAATAACAAAAAATCTTCCTAGTTATATATAGAATATTACTTGTTTATGTATCAAAATTTTTATAAATTAACATCTATGAATATAATAAGATGATAAAGTTTTAATAAATTTACATCTGAGACACGAGAAATAATGAGAGTAAAAGCCTAAACAAAATGAGAAATAATATAATAACAAAAATGATAAAATTAGTATAACAATTAATATAAGAAAATTAAATTAAATTTAGAAGGTAAATTAAATAACGATGTCAAGGTTAGAGGTCAAGGTAAATGTTACAAATTTTAGGAGAAATTATGTATTGTAAAAATGGTTTAATAATTTTCTATTAAGCATAACTGCTGCATACAAAAGGAAAAGATATTTGATTTTATTTTGTTTTGATTAGAAGAACTTGTACTAGTAATAAAGAAAATTTCAATTCAACAATCAACGTGCACATGATTACAGTAATTTTTTAGTCATTTAGACTAATATGTGCCATAAAGTAGTAAGATTTAGTCGTTTGTGAATTCATAATTTTAACAGTTTACATAAAATTCATCTATTAAAAATTATGATTATTATAAAATGCCCTTTTATAATAATTTACTTACCATTTGCCAATAAAAAAAGAGTTTGATAGAAAACATATGGATACAAATCCATAATGTAAATGATACAAAGTATGTTTGAAAGTCACAGAACTTAACATATGGGTAATTTTACTATAATTTTCAAAGATTATGCTATGTTAATACAACTTTAATTTTTATACTTGTGGCCCAGAAAATAAATTTATTAAGATTTTACCATTTTATTAAATTCATAGGCATTAATATATGAAAATTGCGTACCATTTTATTATATTCATCAGTGTCCATATATGGAAATTGTGATGTATAGATAAATGCAATTCTATATATAACTCGAAAGATTTTTTTTTTTACTATCATCCAAACTTTTTAACCTTTCACAAATTCAAAAATAATTCAAAATTTATAATATGACAAATTATTCTTACATATTTTATAAGGTCATATGCAAAAAAAAAGTTTTCATAGTTTATTTAAAATGCTTAAAACATATAACATTTATAAATGATACGTACAATTGTGTATCATACATTTACATTACGAGTAATTACTAACTATAATACTAAGTTTCAATTATTAATAAAAAATCTTAGCATTATTTCAAATAAACTTCCTAATACTTGTTCCATATAAGTTTCTTTAAGTAAAATAGTAAATTTATGCCATAAACTAGTAAGTTTTAATGATTAACCAAATTTACTATTCTATCAACAATATTTACTATTAGTTTATAAAAACTTACTATTATTTGAACTAAACTTACTCTAAAAAAAGTAAGTTTTAGATATAGAGTAGTTATTTACTTAAAAAAAAAAAAGTAAGTTCCATATTTCTTCAAATTTACTTTTTGAGACATAAAAGTTACTAATTTCTTGAGTTAACTTACTATTTTTAATGTAAAACTTACTAACCATATTTTTAGGTACTATTTTATTTAGATGACCAGTATAACAGGTAATCAAATGGTCGCTAAAAGTATTTTTACCTGTTATATCAGGTAAAAACAGTTTCGTTATCATAACGCTCGTTACTTCAGACTTTTCCTACATTATTAACATTTCTTACCATTTTTTCATGCAAACCATTCCAATTTTTAAGTAAAATTTGCCGTTCTTTTATTGAAACTAACAACTACTTTTTTATGACTAAAAAACTCTTGGTAAAATTTATCATCCTGTTAATGATATTTACAACATTTCTTCAGGCGCTTTTTATGCTTTTTTTTTTAAATACTCTTACTTAGCAAAAACATATAGCGTTATTAGCAAAACTTATTACTTTATTTATAAATAATATTTTTCTATGAATAAATTAGTTAGTGCATACAATTTTCGATCTGTAGCTTATATATATTCACAGTCATTGCTTATTTACAATTGAATACGTGTTTAAATAAAACTATATTTTAACAAAACACTAAATATTCTTCTACGCAACCAACCAATGCCTTGAGGATTATCATTGCACTAGTCCTTAAAGTATAGCACTACTATTCTTTCTCTTGAATATTATTGATAATTTTATTGCAAAGTGTAATTTTATTAGGAGCATATCAATTTTCTTAGTAAATTTACAACTATATTATTGACGATTCCTGGGTTTTGCAAACATCTTATAAGTTTGCATGCTACTATTTAGGATGTTTACAGCTACTATAGTCAAATATTGTTGGCAGACTCTTTGTTCTTTTCCGATTTGCAGCATCCAAGACTCTTATCTTGTCTTGGTCTGTTTGGTGGAGACTTTATGATGCAAGGGGCTCCGGGCCGAATGCATCCTGCCGCACCACTGCATGATGGGAAAGCGATGATGTCTACTTTACTGGGGTTCACCAAACCTATTTCAATACAGCCAATCGTTTGAATCGGAATGGATCTTCCGTCACATTTATTTCCTGTACCAATCTTTGTCCTACTTTTATTAATTCAGTTGGGTTTTACGTAGAAGATCAATTTATTAATCCAGTTGCTCCCAAGAAGTGCAGAAGGAGAAAAGACTATAAAATTATTAAAATGATGCAAACGCTGAAAGATACCAAGCCAAATACTATGATGCCTTGGCCATATGCCGAATCCACTAGCAGATATTAAGCAAAAACCCATTAGAAAAATGCATTATTTGTTTTGCTATTTACCCATATGAAATTCTAATCATGTATTTCCTTTGAGGACAATAGGATGGAATTAATTTAGGTACAAAAGGAAGAGTACAAGGCACATAGATATTGGGTTGGCCGTTTTGCTCTTTTTTTTTTTTGGATTTATAAAATCAAAGAACACGCAAACTAGAAAAGAATTTCAAGCCTTCTTCGTTTTTTTTTTTTTGGTTGAAGAGGTACTACTTATTGTAGTATTCGCAGAAACAAAAGTCCACACATCTACTCATGTTGAACACTGACAGTGCATAAAAAATATCACATATGTATGCAATAACAGTGCATAAAAACATTACCTCTAAAGAATCACAAAATTTTTTGTCTGAATTTATTAACACTTTAGTTGTATTGAATATAATCAATGATTTCTCTGATTGTAATACAGCGACTCGATTGTGAATTGTTTCAAATCTATTTCTATAATTTTTTTTTAATATATACATAGCATATTTACCTTGCATAGGTCTTGAAGGGACCCATTATTAAGGCCTCAACGGTCCATAAAATTTACCATGTAAACACCATATTCAAAATTGCTCACACTAATATCTTGAAGTATTTTTCCAGAATACCATCATTATGCTTGTGAACACCAACTTAATTAGGAGTTTAAGAGCGCCTAAACATTTTATATAGCTTGTAATTTATGACCTATGGTAATTATCATGTTATCTAATGGTATGATTGCAAAATTGTTAATAGTACTTATAAAACTAAAAGATATACTTTTGAGCCTATCCAATAGTAGATAATCTGCACACAGTTAAATTGTTAAAGAATTGTTTGGTTCACCTATAATTCGTATGATTAGATATAAAATGCAGTTAAATTTAAGTAAATAAGATTTATTAGAAAAAATTAAAAAATAGCATTATGTCATATTTCAAGGTTCTATTTTAGAAATAGTGAGGGCAAATATAAAAAATTTTAGTACATTTGGGGGAGAATAGTGGGGCTAGATAGAATACTTTTCAAAAATGAGGAGGCAAGAGTGAGGCAGTATTAAAAAACTAAACTTTTTATAAGTTATTTTATAATTTTCAAAAATTGAGGGCTTCCAATTATAGCTGTAGAGTAAAATCAGCTCCATGTTCTTCTATTGTGACAAAATACTTCAAAACGTGAAGGCATATTTTCAAATTGTATATTTATAATGGAAAGAGATGGATTACATCCAACCCTAAAAACAGATGCAATTTTTCTATTTAAATTATAGAGAATGGAAATATGTGTAATAAAAAGCAAAAAAAAATTATGTTGACAAAAATATAAGCTCTTTCAAAATTTAAAAAAAAAAAGACATTTCTTGAAGAGAGAATTTTTAAAACGTTAGTATCAAGAACAACCATTGAGATTCTAACCAAAAAGAGTGGAAAAAAAAATAGGAAGATGCATAAGATAGAAACCCAAAATATGGAAGGAGAAATAGATCAAAATGAATAACTTTATTTCCCTTTTCTAATAATTGTTCATAAAGAGGTCAAAGGCTTAATGTGCAATCCTTCATCCTGCAAAGTAATTTAAAATAATTCCAAAGCATGACTTTTGCAGGATGAAAAACTGATCATCAGGAGTTTAGAAGTCATAACCTCATGTAGCAACCACTCCTTCAAAATACGAATACTTTTGAAAATGCACAGCCCTTCCAAGACATTAAGTTTAGAAATGCACAGTCCTTTCAAGACATTAAGTTTACCACATTCAGAAACAGTTCATGCTAACAACTATAAGTATATATCTAAATGAAACTCAAGCATGTTTAGAAGACTTTAATTCCAGAAAATTCTAACACTAAATAAAAAATGCACAAAAAATAAGACTTGCAGAACATCAAAACATACAAGGAGTACGTAGCTATTGTGTTTTGCAATGAGTAGATGTGTGGACTTTTGTTTCTGCGAATACTAATGACAATTTTGGACTTTTGTAGCTATTGTATGACAAAAATAATGACAAAAATACAAGGAGTACGTAGCTATTGTATTAGAGTATTGCTGTGTAGATATTTACATGGCAAGAAAACCTATAAATAACCAAATTCACAAATATGAGTTTAATTGAGTATCAGAACACAAGAAAAAAATCTACTCAAATTGAAATTACTGAAGTAGTGGATTTCCCAACTAAAAATTAACTTCAGATTCTTACAAAATCAGCAAGGAGATAATAGCAATGTTATGGCTACATACAAGGTTGCAATTTAGGAAGAAGCCACCTATAACTCCATTAAGATTACCTTGCCAAAATATAGCCTCTTAAATATTAGCTCAAAACCTGAAATATGAAGTAATAGGACATCATTTATCATCAAAATCCAAATGAGAGTGAAAATAAGATGTACTGTGATTTCTATTGCCTATAAACCCCAACGCAAAAGATGCTTTCGTATGAAATCCTAGTTTCCTGCCGAACCATAAAATAAAATTGCAAAATAAAGTAAGCAAATCGCCAAAACAAAAAAGAGATCAAATGTAAAGAAAGGCTTTGATGGAAAACAAATAAAAAAGGGGAAGCAGCGAGAGTTGAGAGTCCTCAATAAAGAGAAATGAGAGACAGGCTTGCAAATTTTGAGAAAAAAGGGATAGAAAACATACTGCTGAAAATATGGTAATTAAGTGTAATCTAATAACCGGACAATCAGAAGGTACACGGCCCAAAAATCTAAAGGTTGGAAGAGATTCATTAGAAAAAATATTGAATCATGGTCAATAAATAGCACGAAAGTGGCTGATTTTGGAGACAAACATATCAACTCTGAAAAGGCATGTATGATCTGGATGGACTAGAAGTACACCTAAAAGTTGGAGAAAGACAATTTTGGAGGAAATGCATTGCGTCTACTATGACTGTCAAAAGCATTCTCTGACTCTTTTGATTCTCTTACAAGAAGTAGTTGGGCTTCAATGTTAAAAGTTAAGAGCCCAACAAAGAATTGATCTTGATGTCACTTTTTTTTTTTTTTTTTCAATCGTCAACTCTACTCCTAATCCTACTCTATTCTAATCTAACTACGGGGGAGACTCAACTGGACCTATGGGAGGACCGATGGGGACAGAACCACCACCGGACTAGACAGGTGCACCACACACCCATCTGGATTTTTTTTGAAGAACCACAACTGTGGCAAATTGGTGGGAGGCAAGGTTCGACCCTTGCCTCCCACCCCACCAAAGCCTTAAAGGCTTGGTGGTGGCCATCAGCCTAAGGCTGATGGTTGATCTTGATGTCACTTGATGGCTCAAATGTGGAGTGACCCTGCTGGAGAAAAATCTCTCCATTCTAGCGGCCAAGTGTCATGCAACAGGGGCTGTTATAGTGAAAGAGGACCTTTATTTATCTAGTAGGTAGACTAGGAGGTTATCGGCTGTGCTTAGCACAGCCTAAGCCCCCTATAATCTATTGTCATATATTTTCGTATAAGGTAAGATTAACAGCAATGTTTGTGAAATAGGATTCTTAAAATTATAAATTACCAATCAAGCATGCAACTAACAATATAAGACTAAACAAAACCAAAAAATCATTAGCATTGCACAAGATAAGAGAAGATGACAAAAGATTAGCAAGTAGTGTTACAAACAACTTGATATCTTCAAGTGCAAGTTAGTCTTACAGAGATAGGAGATGACTTGCTGAATGCTTAATATAAAGTGCAATGATAGGCAGCAATTACAAAAGATCACATATTGAGATCCATTAAGGTGCACAAAAGAACAATTTCTTAATGGATGTCAATATTATGTCAAAAGATGGAAGATTAGTAATTCAGCTATAAAGTGCTTCAACATTAGCAAAATTAGCAATTCAAAAGGCTTTAAGGAAGTTCAGAGTTCATAATCACGCTGCTTCTTCAAGGGACTTCCAGGTGCATTGGTGGGCAGCAAGGTAGATGTATTAGCTTCAGCAAAATTCAAACCAATTTTGGAAGGTACAGTTCCAAAAACCAAGGCATAGCCAATGCCCAATCTACTATGTAACAAATATTGAAAAATTCCTTGCCACTCTTATTTTTAAACTTGGGCACAGTTGTATCTAAATCCTTATTCTATATTAGAAATAAATTACCCATTTGAAAAGGTTCAAAATTCTCATCAGACTGAATAATCATTCATCTAAGTCCAATAACACAACTAATACCCAACCAATTGTGTTGCAAATATAATTCAGAGCATCTAAATTGTAAGTAAGTAATGACAGTTCACCTCAATTAAGCTAAGCAAGTATGAATTGAAAAGTTAAGAGGGAAAAAAAATTGCAAAAACAAAGAACAAAATAGATGCAGAACCATAAGAGAGTTTTAGTCAATAATCACAAAATGAAACAAAAGGAAGAAACCACAGCTTTGTAGCAATTTGATCCATTTTGAAGTTAACAAATACCTAATTTAAAGTTGCTAAGCAATACGACAATTTAATTACTAATTCTAGCATGTGGTTAAATTCTAATATTTGAGACTTGTTAAGCTTGGTCTAAACGTTTACTGCCTATAAACATAAAAACAATTTATTCTAGTACCTTGTAATTTAGTGAAAATTGCCATAAGGTTGAAAGCAATTGGTTAGCTTGTACAGTTCAAATTCATGGAATATATAAATAAGACGTTTTACCATGAGATTTACTTTGTCCAGTACAACTAAACTGTACCATGAAAACCAGCCAAAAGGCGTGAAGAAGGGAACAAAAAGGCTCCATTAACAATAAAAAGCCTCTTGAATGGCAAGAAAGAAGGGAAGAAAAGCCATTTTGGTTAAAGGTAAAGTCTAAATTGCAAGATTTTCCTGCAATAACAAGGTGACGCTCAACTAAAGTAATAACAAATATAGGGAGCACTAATTCTGCTATAATTTATAGTATAGTCTCAAAATATCATCCTATTAAATACACAGGCCAATCCCTTAGAACAAATTGGCAAAATTTGAATGAAAAACTCATACTCTAGCAAAAGAAAATGAAAGGCAAGATTTATGCAAAGACACGAGGAAAAGGCAAATCCTTGATGACTTACAATGCTTTTCGTCATTTGTGGCTGAAAGCCTGGGACCTAAGTACGCACAGAACTATCAAAAATAGATCCATCATTTAATGGAATAGAGATGCAAAGCAAATAAAGAAAACAGACTTTCTCCTTAATGAATGGAAAACGAAGCTTGTGAAAGAGCATTCAAATAATGAATGACCAGGAAAATCACAACCGAAACTTGATTAAAAATTTAAAAAAAAAGAGAGTAAACCTTTTTAATAGTGAATGACATAAAATATACCATATCTTAGAGTGTTGCAGCACTATGGAAGAGGAAAAAGCCCAACTTTCTCCTCCTGCAATCACCCAAAAAACATGTAAAATTTAGATTAGTAAAAAGGGGAGAAAAAAGCGAAGAGAAAATTAAATACACAAAAATAAAATTCAGAATGCCTAAGCAGTGACTTTTGGATTACCAATCAAAGATAACAATCATGATGTCTGCAAAGCACCACATGGAAACTATTAACTGCCCAATTTCCAAATCGAAAGTATCTAGGTTCTTAACCTTCCCCATTGGAGAAATTTATCAAATAACAAAAAATCATTCCACAGGGTTAAAATATTTGGGCAGATAAAAGATTTAGAAATTTATCTGAATAATAAAAAACCATTGCACAGCATAACAATAATTAGGCAAATAAAAGATTAAATAGTTTAAACCAAGTACTCCAACATCCTAACTCATTAGATTTGGTTCCACCGCCGGCTTAACATAAACTTTCGCATTATCAACTGAATTTTAGAAATATCTAATTCAACTTGCTCCAATCAATAAAGTGAAAATTCACACTCTAAAATTTCAATTGTCCTATTTCCCGTAACTACTGCATCAAACTATCCAACCGAAGCAAAACTTTTCAGTTTTCCACACCCAATTTGATGACATCAACAATTTGTAATAAAAAAAGGAACCGTCTATAACTAAACAAAGACAACAATATACACAATCCCACGTAGTACACTACTAAATAACCCATCTTTATATCTTGAAGCTAATCTTCAAGATCTATCTCCCAGAAGAAAATGCTTAGTTGGAATGCTACAATTTTTACTCCATTGCAGGGCTCGCTGGGAAGTTTATGACAGCAAAGCAGAGGATACTGATAGAGCAGTTATTTGGCACATTTTGCAGTGTTATTTTAGCCTAATTTTGGCTATTTACTGTGCTAAGTACTGAGGTTTAACTCATATCTCACATTCGTATGAATTATAGGTGATCGGCATTAAAAATGATCTTGCGGGGCAAATTTCCAGAAGACTTGTCGTCCCGGGGCATGACCACGCCTTGGAAGGTGGACGAAACCAAAAGCCGGACTGTGGTCCACGTGAACCCGAAGCGTAGGATTAAAACTTCAAAAGGAGATAGCTTTTGTGAGATGAATTGCTCCAGACGTCTCTTCTTTTTGACTTCTTGTGTGCGGCGGCTATATAAAGAAAGGGGAAGCAAGATTCAAGACAATCTACTTTTAGGCTTAGTTTTCTTTTTCTACTTTTCTGGGGGTCAGACGCTTTTGACTGGGGCTTTTGGCTTTCTTCAGCCGCAACTTAGATTAGCTTAGGAGTTCACCTTTTCAATCTTTTGCTGTGGACGCCTTTGACGCTCGCTTTTGATTTGCGACAATTTTCCATCGTTTTATCCCGTCTCTTGATTTCGCTCCACTCTTTGGGATTAATTGTTTTTGGATGTTTGCGTGGATGGAATCAATTAAATCGCGTGAGATTGGCATGATGAGGAGCGGCTAATTTACCCCTCTACCCAAAAGTTAACGCGAGGGCGCGGTCCATAATATCTGTGAGATCTAATCGAATCTTTATTATTTTTTCCAATTCATTGCTATTCGTGCGTTTCCTGAATTAATTGTTTATGGGTATTTTATTAATTGAATATCACGGCCAGGTATTTGATTTGATTTAATAGCCTACTGTCACGTTAATTAAATAGAATCCGTAATTGTTCATTTAGTTAACACCTCGTGGCAACCACCATAATTGGTTTTATGATGGGGAAACGCAAGATCTAATTTAAATAAACCCTCTTAGCGTGTTTATTGGTTAGGGTTGGGTTCTTCTAGCTTTAATGCAATTGGGTAATTAAATTCCTACGGTCGTACCTAGGGTTGTTATCTGGTTAGAGAAGCAGTCAATGGTCGTACCTTGACTGTCGAAAAGGTAAGGAAGAACTGGTTATCAGAGCTTATTGATAACTATAACCAATCTAGTGATAAATGGATGAAATATCTTTGCATCGATGAGCATTTAATTGGACCGTGCCTGAGCAGTTGATCCTTTGGGTAGAACTCTTATTAATTGCTATTTTTAGTGAATTGTGCTTTGTGAGTTAGTTTTGAATTTTGTTTGTTTTATTTTATTTTATTTTTATTTGCCTCCCATTGAAAATCCCCCAATTGTGTTCTACTGATTTGGAAAGAAATAATTTCCTACCTGCTCCCTGTGGAATCGACCCTACTTGCCATTGTACGCAAAATTAGTATTTTTATAGACAAACCCGGTATATCAGATCAAGCAAACTCTTCGGGAACAGGGTGAATCAAGTAACCCATTGCACACCTAGGGTCCCTGCTCCAGTACTTGGATTTGTTCTATAATTATTTAATTGAGGTGGTAATTAGGACTTTTTAGTAATTATTATTGCACAGGTTCGGCACCTGTCAGATACCAATTAGCAAAGATAGGTGGTATTAAGCTAATGTGACATTAAATAAGTCATAAATGCCCAAGATAGCAAATTTACAGGTAATTTAGAGTAAAGGCCCCAATGTTTTTTGGGACTGAGGCTATTTAAATCAAAGGTACAAGAAAAATTCAAGATTTATAGCTTGGGTTCTGAGTAAGAAATTTGAGGCATCTCTAATTAGGCAAATCAGTTGGGCTGGAGCAGCAAATTTCTCTGACTTCATATAAGTCTAAGATTTGGTAGCAACTCCAGCACTATTCTCAGTTTCCTGATTTCAATAATTACCTCGCTTTCATTTTCGCTCGTCCTCAGGTCTTCTATTTTCTCTCCTCTTTCTGCCTCTCTTGCTTTCCTTATAGTATCTGTTTATTTTGAGCACTCAAGCAACATTTCTTATTCTTCTTGTGGCAATCTCGGCCAAAGAAAAAATACCAAAAATACCAGAAAAAAATGAAGAAATACCTGAAGCCAACAGCATCAAACTATTCTTTCCTTTTCTCCTCCTGAACGTTTGCTCTTCAAGATGCATGAATCAGATCAAGCTAGGCAATAAGACAAGAAGACAAAACATTAATAAATTTTTTATTTCCCTTCTTAAAGTGCAACGAAGTTTTATTGTTGAAAAAAAGGAAAAAACAGAACAGTTATGGCAAGAAAGTAAGGAAACAATTATGCATAAGGGGAGAAAAAAAGGAAATAAAACTGAGAGAAAAAGTAAAACCCATTCCTGTCCTTAAAGGGCGACGAAGATTTCCTGCAAAAAAAAAAAAGGAACAAAACGGTTATGGCAAGAAGGGTTAAAATAAGGAAGAAATATGCACAAGGGAAAAAATGGATAATAAAACCGAGGGGGAAAACAAACCCCGTGAGTACATGATTCCAACACATGAGGGGAAAAAATTAGGGAGAATAAGAGGAGTTCTATTCTCGGACAAAAACCTAAGCAAGAAAAATTGATTAAATTAGATTAGATCAAAGAATGTTTATAGCACAAGAACACTATGACTCAACTGATTTTTTCACCATCTATTCTCCCGAAACAAAAGGGAGATGGAAGAAGAGAAGAGAACAGGAAAGTTGAATTTGATGGGGATCTCTTCAGATATATCATTGACCAAATCTTCGGGAATGCACAATGTATGAGAGAGAGGCTAAAGAATGAATGGGACTGAGTGGTCATCTCAAGTCCATCGCTTCAAGGAAGCAGTTTGGAGTGGTCTGCAGCCGGCAGAGTTGGAGGAGCAGTTCGCCGACTTCCACCGAAAACGTCGTCACCAAACGGAACCTTTCCAAGTAGTTTCCCGCCTTTGAAGTACAATTATCACGTGAGCAATTTTTGCAACATGAAATCAATATAGAAATGGGTTAATTTGATATCAAAGAAAGAGGAAAACACGGCAAGGGTAAGCAAGAGCAGTTCACCTGCTCTTAATTTTCCTCCTTTGAAGTACAAACTCATGTGAGTGACCCGTAATCTCTGCACCATGAAATCAAGTGTCTGCAGAAGTAGCAGTTGAACTGCTAGCTTGAAGAAGGGACTGACAAAACCCATCTCCCAAATCATGTAAAATCCCAATTTTTTTGGTTGGATTTGCCCAGAATAGGCGCGCCGAATTTGTGCTCAGAACAGCCATTGGTACAGAGAAATAAAGAAAGGCCTTCAACGGCAAAAGAAAGAACAGGGGTTCAATGAGAAATATTTGACTGTCCAATGAGAAGGAAACGGTTTAAAAGAAAAGGAACTTGATAAATGGGGTTTTTGTTCAGTGGAGTCGGTTTTTTTGCTTTTCCGCTTCATAAATAGGGTCAAGTGCTGTTTTGTCCCAGACATCGTCTAATGAGAAAAGCAACGGTCCAATGAGAAATATGTGATTTTGCCACATGGCAAAAGAAAAGGAAAGCACAAATAGAAAGAAAAGAAATGGTCCAATGCCAAAAGAAAGAGAATGCTCCGGACAAGTTGCAAAGAGAAGGCTTCAGACAACTTGCAAGAAATATTTGGCTTGCCACTTGTCAAATAATAAAGAAGTCACTTGGCAAGAGGAAATGAAAGCAGTAAACCTTTCTCTTTTCTTATATACATGAGAAAAGCAACGGTCCAATGAGAAATATGTGATTTTGCCACATGGCAAAAGAAAAGGAAAGCACAAATAGAAAGAAAAGAAATGGTCCAATGCCAAAAGAAAGAGAATGCTCCGGACAAGTTGCAAAAAGAAGGCTTCAGACAACTTGCAAGAAATATTTGGCTTGCCACTTGTCAAATAATAAAGATGTCACTTGGCAAGAGGAAATGAAAGCAGTAAACCTTTCTCTTTTCTTATATACAAGGTAGATATGGTCGGTAGATAAGCCCCTTGGATTGGTTCGGATGGTTTCGGAGTAGTTTAGTTAGGTCCTAAGGTCGTATGTTCGAGTCACCTCTCTATTACTTGTATATCCTTGGGGGACGAGTGGCAAAGTTGGAATACTCCCTATGTTGAAAAAAAAAACGATAGATATAGATATTTTATTATAAAAAGAGGTTAAACTTGAAGAAAAGTATTATCGGGAGATTCGAATATAAGATCTCTAATTGTTGGGATCTCAACTTTAGCTACTAAATTAAGATCTCCTCAGCTGATTGCACCTAGATCTAATTTATGACACACACAAATTCCATCATTCATTTATACATGAAAAGTCTCTTAAAAGTAATACATAAAATACCTCTTAAAACTAATACAATTTATAGAGATTTTTTTGTAGGGATATTTTTCTAATTTATTATTTGGAAAAAAAAGAGCAAAAAACAACATAGTAACACAATTGTATATTTTATTATAAAAAGACAATAAACTCATAAAAAATACTACAGGCAAAAAATATTTTGTGATTATTATTATGCATTGAAATCATAGCAATAGCATTCAAATAGCAAAGGAGAATAAACCCTTGCAAAAAAAAAAAAAAAAAGAGAAAAGGATATGAGTTGTTTAAAAAAAAAACTCCATCCAAGAGGTAAAAAAAAAAAAAAATAGATTGCACCTGTATCTATTTTTTTTTTCTACCAGAGGATAGGTGGAGCTTAAAAGGCAAATAAGGGACAAGGAGATTTATATTTAGAACCTTTAATTTCTAGAATCTCAATTTTAACTACTAAACCAAGGCCTTAGAGACTGATTGCACCTCTATGTCATTTATTTATGCATGAAAGGCCTCTTAATAAAAGTAATAATAAGGATTGCAGCAGCACTATAATCATATATCAAGCTTATTTCTTTTCCTTAATTTGAAAAAGCGAAGGCCTTAATAAAACTTCGGGAACAAAAATTAATACCAACTTGTTGCAAAGTGAGTAAAAAAATTTGTGAATAATTTTTTCTCTAACTCATTATTAAAAATAGAAAGAAAACATCTGAGTAATAAAATTATATATTTTATTATAAAAAAGCTTACAAAAAATTACAATTTAGACAAATAATCATGACAAAGATGCAGTAAAATGGGTAGTTAAAAATCTAGAATGAATTTTTTTCTTAATCTATTATTAGAAAAAAGCAGTAAACAATATAGTAACCAATTGTACATTTTATCACAAAAAAAAGAATAAATGCGCACAAAAAATTCCACACTAAAAAGGATGTCTTTTTCGATTATTATTACAAAAGTAGTCGAATTCAAATAGCAAAAACAAAAGAAAGAATAAAACCCCACAAAATATAGAAACCGATATCAGTTGTACATAAAAAAAAAAAGAAAAAGGTATAAAAGAAAAGGAAAACCAACAACCCCATCTAGGAAGGGAAAAAACATGATCCTATCCGTATCCAATTTGTAAGACATAGGTGAATATCATAATTCACACAAAAAAACAAGAAAACATTCAAAAGCAATAAGCATTCCGGTAGCACCACAATTATATCATCATTTACGATTTACATTTACATAAAAAAGGTAAGAACTCTAGTACAGTGCAACTATTATCAATACCTATGAAAGGTAAATAACAGTAATAATCATAAGATAATAATAAAAGTAACAATATGGTAAGCAATTTAACAGCAACAAAATTTTTGGGAAAAAAAAAAAGGAAAACAAGGGGATAAAAGAGCAAAACCGGTAAGAAATGCGGCACCACCACAAATATAATATAATATAAGAAGAACAAAACGGAAAGAAGCATTCTATAAACTAACGGCCATTTGGGCTGTTGATCACCATCATAGTCTTTAAAACTGGGTGGAGTATAGTACATCCGTTTGGTTTCAATAAAAGTTCAGTGTCATCTAGATCCGTTTGGTTATAAGTTAAAATAGGAGTAGGTGTACTTTGGTAGACAAGTAACGATTGACAAAAAAATAAAAAAAAAGAAGGAAGGAAGGAAGCATTCTATACAAAATGGAAAAGTACTACGTCATAATAAAGTAAAAGTACTACGTAATAATAAGCATTTTGGCAAGCGCAATTTCTTTGGCAAACTATTATTCAAGAAAAAGGAGGAAACTACATAATAGCACAATTGCCTATTCTATTATAATAACAAAAGTATTATAAAAAAATAAATTTGAGAAAAAATATTGTCGGTAAAAAAAAATCAACATGAGATTTAAACTTAGGATACTTAATTTCTGCAGCCTTATCTTTAGCTACTAAACTAGGACATCATCAGCTGATTACACCTATATTTAACTCATAACACAGCAAATTCCATTATTTATTTATACATAAAAGGTCCTTTATTAAATCCCACGATTCATCAAAGACCTCTCAAAAGCACCACAATTCATAAAGAATTTTTTGGAAGCGTATTTTTTTGGCAACGTATTATTCAGGAAAAAGGAGAAAACAACATAATGGTTCAATTGAATATTCTAACAATAGCATATTAATAATATGGCAAGCAATTTAATCGCAAGAGAATTTGGGGGAAAAAAGGGAAAAAAGAAGCCAGGGAAAAAAGGAGAACAAAACCAATATAAGAAATGTAGCAACACTACAAAATTATATATTCTAGTACAAATAATACTAACAATAACAGTAATACACATAATACAAAAATAATAATATGGCAAGCAATTAAATAGCAGCAGAGTTTGGGGGAAAGAGGGGGAAATGAAGAGGGGAAAAAAAAAGAAATCCAGCTCCACAACAAATATAATATTACACAACAACAAGAATAAAAAGAAGAAAAGAAGAAAACGGAAAGAACCACTCTATCCAAAAAAGCAACTTCCAATCCACAGTGCACGTGACTTGAGCATGCAGGAGGACGTTCACCAACTAATTTAAGGGATTTGGACACCATCTTTTTAAGCTTCAATTAATCCTGCAGACGTGCTTTGTGGGAAATGGAGAATAGTCCAAGTCCCTAATTTAAGCACTTCTTTCCACTTAATATGTAACTTCTTTAACATACAATACTTCCAAAGGTAAAAAGTAACATAACCAAGTCTTTTTTTTTCCTCTTTTCCTGTCTCTTCTTAATATTTGTTGCAAAAAAAAAAAGGATGTTTTAACATATTAATTAATTGAGTGTATGGTTCTTTGTTGAGGAAAAATAGAAGCAATTTAAAAGTTTCTGTACTACTCTGACTGAAATACAAAGAAAGAAAAGTGCATCATAGCAGAAATAAGAAAAAGGAATTGAGATTTTATGGCTAGTTGCATCAAGTCAAACAAAAAGGATGCTCCAGAAATTGCTTTCAAGAAACTTGAATTAGACTGCTTGTGAGGGGATTGACTCTATTTATGAGGGACTAGACTCTTCTTCTTCTTCTTTGCTGGAGCTCACAGTTCAATTAAGATCCTTAGAACCTCATTTCCCCCATCTATCTGTTCTTGTTGAATTTGCTTCACTGAATTTGCAACAGACTTGCGACATCGTTTCACCTCAATCATTTCAAGAGTCGGACATTCCCCTAAACAAGAAGGCAACTCTTCCAAGTTCCGACAACTATGCACAACCAATTTCTCAAGACCCGCAAAATTATCAAAAGATGCAGTCCAGCTGCAAAAGTCCCACAAGCCTCTCAATTTCAAGACTCGGAGGCTAGGGAACTCCCCTTCTTTCATTTCCCATTCTTCCCCAACGACGGAGTCATCGAGTAATTTAAGGACTTCAAGTTTGGGCAACTTTCCAATTTTTGAGATTTCACCCCATGGCTGAGTAGTCACTTGGAGTGTCAACTTCTTCAAATTCAATGGGAATTTAAATCCATATCCGTATAAGAAACGCAGAGTAAGTGATTCTAGTTGACTAAAATAGTCAAACATGAGAATCCCATCCCGAGTACATTTTTCTCTTGATGCCGTCTTCGGACATCTTAGCCTGCGGATGTTTGGCAACTTTGTCAGTATCTTTTGGAAGTTTTGAGAGGAGGGATCAATGGCAAGGCTTAAAGTGTCTAAATGAAATAAGCCTGGGCATACTTCAAGATTTTCAACAGGAAAAATGAAACCAGCATAGAAACTTGTAGTCCATAGATGCCTCAATGTCTTAATGTTCCAGATAGTCTTGGGTAACAAACAATGAGTGCAGTATCCTCGTAGCAGAAAAGTTTGTAACCTTGAGAGGTTAGCAATTGCAGCTGGGATGAAATTTACTTCTGTAGCACGAACAGCCAAGTATCTCAATTGAGCAAGCAAAAGTACTTCCATCGGAAAATATGCACCAAACTCCAATTCCCCCAAATCCAACACTCTGAGAAGTTTAGGTAACCAAAACCCCAAATCATCCTCCTTAAACAATAACAAACTGCATACATTGGGAAATTCTAGCATTAACTCCCAAATCATCAAATTCCTGGCACTTCGATCACAAACTCGGAGGGGGTTGCTTGGACTAGTAAGAATAAAACGATCATTCCGACCATGCAAAACATGTAGAAAGTTTTCTTCTTTGGCTTTTTGCACACAAAACTCATGTACCAAATCATGAAGTTGGCAGGCTTTGGCACCACCTATGGTTCTTTGTTCAGAAATCATAACTAAACTTCTATCAATCAGATCCTTCAAATAGTCATCTGCGACATCCTCTAAACTCTTTTCTTCAGTCTTTCGCACGAAACCTTCAGAGATCCAGAGCCATAACAACCTTCGGACAGGAACATTTTCATCTTCTTTATATGCACCAAAGTAAAGAAGGCATGGCTTCAAATCATCCGATAAATGACTGTAACTCAGCTCAAGCATCTTCATGCAGTATTCGTCATCAAGGACAATACTGGAAGTTAGACTCTTCGCAACTTCTTCCCAACAATCTTCTGCAGTATTAGCAAGAATTCCAGCAATGAGGACAATTGTGAGAGGTAAACCCCTACATAAGTTTGCTATTTGAGATCCAACTTTACCTAGTGTCGGAGGAAAACCTTCTTTGCCAAATAACTTTTTTTGTAGCAATTTCCAACTCTCTGCGTCAGTAAGGTGGCGGAGATGGTGAGCCTTGGTATCAGGTTTGAATTGCAATTGAATTCTGCTGGTGAAGAGAATCCTACTTCCGTTAGCATCATCGGGCAATGATCTCTCCATCAAATTCCATGCCTTAATCTCCCACACATCATCCAGAAAAATGAGATACCTATTTCTCTTTAAAAGTTTGTACAGCTTGTGAGCCAAATCATTTTCATCCATCTCAAGATATTCACCAGGACTTCTAGAAGAAATACTACATAAAAGCTGAACTAACAAACTGTGCATGCTATACACTTGAGAAACAGTACACCGAGCAAGGATATGAAAGTGGCTCAAAATTAATGCATCATTGCAAACTCTATTGGCCAATGTTGTCTTACCAAGTCCAGCCATACCCACAATTGAAACAAAATCCAACAGCTTTGAACCCCTGGTAAGACTATGAATAATTGCCTTTACCTCATCATCAAGACCCACCAGAACTTCATTCAACACTGGGGTACGACATTTTGACTCAATGCGGAAAGATTTCTGATTAGTTCTCTGAGCTCCACAGTCATGCCTCGTGCTATCATAGGTTTCAAGGGCCTCAGTCCTCAAAAGCTGGATATCTCTAGCAACTCTTACCAAATATTCATGTTTATCACCAACCACGATAGAGTCAATGACAAACTCTGCCCTGTGCGCAACCTCCATAACACGACTCCAAAGAGCTTGGAGTTTTCCATTCCGGTTGCGCTGGTCTGCTATTTTGACAAGGAAAGATCTTAAGAATATGAGATCTTCTAGGACTGTGTGGATTTGATCTTTCGGGAATGCAACTGAATCATCAGTCTCACTACAATTTTCTAGTTCCTTCAGATTTTCAAGGAGAAAATCCATAGAGCCCAACTCATTGGTCCTAGGAAAACCAAATGGCGAGAATAGTAATGTTACTGGATCAGTAACTTCTGCCCTAATAAACTTGAGCACTTTAAGCAAATGAAAAAGAGCAAGATCGGTTTCCTTGGCCAAGCCTTCTTTGATTTGATTCACAGAAAGAGAGAAAATTACAACCGCTGCATCACAGGCCACAACTCCAATAAGATTCTTCATTGCATGACATAGCTCTTTGAACTTCTCCTGATGCCTGAGAAGGATTGTAAGGAATCTTAGCCCGTCAAGGAGCTTTAGCATTTGATTCATAATCGGAACAAGAATATTGGTACGAGAGTTCAGCAGCTCCACAAAATTGGGAACGAGACGATACATAAAGTCAGCTACTAGATGCTTGTTCTTCTCCAGAGCTGAAATGTCTGCTGATCTTGATAACTTTGCAGCAGTCATGACATGGATGTAAGTTTCTCGGACCTGGGGATCACCGGGATTAATCTTCTCATCTATTAGTCGAGAAATTTGAAGTTCTGTTTCATTCTGTACTTCTTTATCTACGTGAAGGCACCATATAGAAGCCAGGTGTAATGCCTTGATAGACACCACTTCTGCGTGAATCAAGAGATCTATCAGTTGCTGACCCTTGACACCGCGAAGCATGGCGAAAAGAATGAAACTCTTCAAGAACATTAGCTTCTTTACAAGGCGTTCGAAATAGGAGCCAATCATTTCCGCCAGAGACTTTGAAACCGAATCAATGAAATCCATAACTAGCTCTGGATCACGCAGCCAGTAACAGTCCAGCAGATAGTTGATGCACGATGCGTTGATATCTGTTTCGAAAAACAACTCGATTGCTTCCTGGAATATGATGAGCTCACTTATGATCTGAGACGAAGCAGGTGAACGAGGATGAATCAAGTATTCGCTGCAAGCAAATTCAAGATCTTGCATTCTCCTGATAATCAGATCTTGAATTCTGAAAGAAGTAACATCCTTCTCCTCATCTTGTTCCAAACAGGTTTCATGGTTCCTCCTCCTACACTTTGTCAGATACAGATCAAAGCTTTGTAACACTCTCACCTCGATCTCCAGCTTAAAGGTAGCAAAATCGAAGCTAGGACCGAATGTCTTACGGATCCAGCCCAGATAATCGAAAAAGAGCTCAAAGCAATTACTGTAGGATATCTCCATTCTTGTATCTTCTATTCACTCTGACATCAAATTTGTATCTTGAATAAACTTTTAGTTCGTCCGCAGGACTCTCTGGAGACAATAGGGTCCGTTCCTCGGCGCCTAAAGGAGTCAGCTTTTGTCTACTTTCGGCCGAAGTGCATTTCCAAGTAATGGACACAAATCTAGATCCTAATGCAGTAAATGGTTTATAAATGCTTACTGTTCATTTTCGATACCCACAAAACTTGTAAATATACCAGAATGTAAACGCTACAATCAAAACTGTGACAAATTATCCTACCAATTTAGATACGATACGATGGACTTTAACTGTGATTCTCTTGTCAAAACGAATTGTTTGTTAGATACTTCAACAAGAGTACACACATCAATCCAAACAGAGCCAAGTTGCAGGTTTTTATACTCTAGTTACTTTGTTTGTGTCGTTTTCATGTCAACCACCATGAGGATTCTATATTTAGAAGAATATATATGGTTCAGTAGAAACATTCCGTTTGACAAGTGAATTTTTTGAGTGTTTATCTAAAATTTAACTGTAGTTTACTGTAAAAGTTTTTTAAAAAATTTTTGAAATGTGTTTTTTTTTTATTATTTTGAAGTTTATAGTTGAAAATTTTTAAAAATTTTTTTGAGATTACTGTAATTAAAATTTTTAAAAAACTTGTAACAGACAAACTTGACAAAAAACTTGATTGGCAAACAAGGTTGAGAAGAAATTCTCCCAAGAGGATTAGAGGGGAAGTCAGTAAAGTGCTGGATAATATGAAGGAGGCGAATAGTGGTAAATATCTAGGCCTTCCGATGACAATTGGGAGAGATAAAAACCAGGTTTTTGGCTTCCTGATGAACAACATTAGCAGTAAGCTCCAGAGTTGGAAACAAAAATTGCTCAGTCAAGGGGGTAAGGAAGTTTTGATCAAAGCAGTTATCATGGCTATGCCAACGTACATTATGTCCTGCTTTAAATTACCCAAGGGTCTGTGTAAGGCTGTTAGTGCTAAGATTGCGAGGTTCTGGTGGGGTGGTGGGGAACAGGAAAATAAGGTGCATTGGGTTAGATGGAGTAAGCTGTCTGAGGTGAAAGGGAAAGGGGGTATGGGTTTTAGAGACCTGGAAGCTTCTAATTTGGCTATGCTTGCAAAACAAATTTGGAGAATTGTGATTAATCCAAATTTGTTAGTAAGCAAAGTCTTGAAGGCCAGGTACATGAAGGAGGAGGATTGGTTAGGACAGCAACCCCCTAATAATGCTTCATGGTGCTGGAAAAGTATGCATAAGGGGGGGAATTGCTTCAAAAGAGGTTATGGAAAAGGGTGGGGGATGGGAGGTCAGTGAGGATTTGGCAGGATAAGTGGATACCTGGGTTGGTGGATGGAAGAGTTCCCACGGCTAGACCAGTAGGTTGTCATCTAGAGTTTGTTAATGAGCTTATAGAGGGAGGGAAGTGGAACATTGGTCTTCTGCAGCTTTGGTTTAATGAAGATATAGTAAACCAGATTTCTAATATTCCTCTTAGCTTGTATAACAGAAAGGATAGATTATTCTGGAAACACAGCAAGTCTGGAATCTACACGGTGAAGACCGGATATGTGATTGCCAAGGAGGAAAAGGAGGTAACAAATCAAAGGCCAGCACCTAATCCGGAAACCAGTTGGGAAATAAGAAAGCATACAGTTTGGAAAACCTTGTGGAGCCTAAACATTAAGCTGAAATTGAAACATTTCCTATGGAGATGTCTACAAAATGGTTTGGCCACTAAGGATGCTCTCTATAAAAGGTTTGGCATAGGGAACAAGTTTTGTCACTGTTGTGGGGAGGACATGGAAACTATCGAGCATATCTTCTTTACCTGCCCAACAGCGCAAGTAATATGGAAGATTGCACCTGTTCGGTGGGAAGGGCTAGCTAAACTTCAAGGCAACCTGTGGAGATGGTGGGAGGCGGTGTTGCAAGCAGCAAAAAAGTCTGAAGGTGTGGGCAGAATCCAACTTACAGCAAACATATTATGGCAAATCTGGAAAGCAAGAAACAAGGTTACTTTCCAGCAGGAGATAACTGATGCAAAGAATATTGTTGACAAGGCACAACAGGAATGGATCGAGTATGAGGCAGCAATGGAGTCAGACACGGGTCCAAATTCTGAATCAGAAAAGGCAACACCAATCCAGCAGCGTTGGGAACCTCCAAAGGAAGGAACAATAAGGATCAATACGGACGCTGCCATCTCGGCTAAAATGGTCAGATCAGGTCTTGGAATCATTGCAAGGAACTGGCGCGGAGAAGTAGTGAGAGCAAAAGGAATTACTGCGAGGAGGAAAGGAATTGCAGCCACTGAAGAAGCTCTAGCAATCAGGGGGGCGCTTGAAATGGCTCAGATTGCAGGATGGACAACTATAGAAGTCCAATCTGACTGCAAGCATGTAGTGAGCCTCATTAACATGGACAATGGACAGGATTGTAGTCTCCAAACCATCCTGGATGACATTGACGTTCAGAAAGGAAATTTTGAAAGTTGCACGTTCACTTTTGTACCTAGAACGGTGAATCAGTGTAGCCATGAATTAGCACAATTTGCAGCTAAGGCAACTAGAGACTTTGAATGGGAAGGTTCTTTCCCAGCTTGGCTTTCAAGTCTAGTTAGGAAAGATATGGGGGTAGTTACCCCTTTTTGTAATTAACTCTTGAATTTTCAAGGGGTGATAGATATATATATATGAAGTTATCGTTTGTAGAAAAAAAAAAAAAAATAAGGTTGAGAAGAAACTTAGATTATAAGTTTTTTGAATTTTTTTATAAAATAAATACGATATCCTGTTACGATTTAATATATATATGTATATATATATAGATATATATATGTATATAACTAAAAAACATTGAAAAAGGTATCAAGAACTATTTTATCTTCATGATTGTATCTTCCACTCACTCCGAGACCAGATTTGTATATTCAATAAACATAGTCAAATATTGTGGGCGAGACTCTTTCTTGTTTTCTTGTTGCAACCGGCAAGTTGTCTTCTTGTGTTGGTGGAGACTTCAGGTCCCTAACCCGGGGCCTAAACGAGGGAACTTTTGCCAACTGTCGGAAAAAATTGCATATCCAAGCAATGGACATTTTTACACCGCACGTAAAGTCGTAAACGACACCGATTCGAGGCAAATCAAGATACTAAAGCCGTAAATGGTTTACAATACGTAGTTGTTCATTTTCAATGTCTACAAAGATTGTAAAATAGTTATAATACTAAAGCAATTATTGAAAGAGTAACTTTATTAATATCTTTATATTAATATTAGGAGTATGATCAATTATTATACTTTTATATTAATTACAATAATAATATTGATGGAACTTGTATCATTTAAGATTTGAATCAGAGCAATTATTGAATAAGGTATATTAAACTCACTGATAACAAAGTACATTAAATAAGGGTTTTTAAAAAAGTTAAAAATTAATTATATTCTTTAATTAAAAAGTGAATTATAATTTAGAACGGATGAAAGTGAAAAACAAGATTATTAAAGTGGGACGAAGAGAGTTATCATAATACTAAAGTAGTAAATATTTATTCCTTCTATTCTATAAGATAAGATCTTTTTTTTTTGTGATCATTCCAAATTATGAACTTGTTCCCTTTGAAAGAGGGTAGTTAGTTTACCAATTTACTACCATGCCCACATTTAATGTACATCTTTATCAATAAATATATTATTAATAATTCTAAGAGTAACAAATACATCACTAACGCTAGTATTAACGAAATGACATATGAGGATCTTTATAAAAAATTTTCACCTTTTAAATTCCTTTTGTATCTTACTATTAAGAGTATTTAATTTTTCTCACATATATAAAAATTATGGTTTCTTGAGTAGTTTTGTCAATTAATTATTTACCAATTACTCACCCTCCTTTCTGTGCCTTTCTTTTTCTTTAGCACTTCATTTGTAAATTTTCAATTAGTGTTAGTAATTAGCAAATAAGTAAATACCGTACAAAAGTCACCATATCGTAAAAATTCTTTTACAAATTAAATTTCAAATTGAAAAACCAATTTTCATGAAAAAATACATTTTTAAATGACCATACAATTAATTATTTCTACATACATAGGGAAACTTAATGCAACAGTGGTACGAATTTACCAAGTTTGTATAAAACTAGTTTTTTAACAACTTTTGCTACAGGAACCCCAAAAAACTTATCAAAATTTTTAACCTACACGCTTAAAATATCCAAAACACAACAAAAAAAAAAATTCCCTTCCCCTTTTCTTCTTCTTCCTCCCCCACCACCACCATCTCCATTGCCGGCTCCGTCACCAATTTTCGGTGCCGGTGCCGGTCTTTTTTTTTTCCCCTTTTTTTTCCCTCTCCCCCTCTTCCTCCCCTGCCATCATCCTCTCTTGTCTTTTTTTTTCTTTCTACGTCCGGCGCAGAGGGGGGCGGCAGGGGGAGGGGGAAGGGGCAGAGGGGGGCGGCGCAGTGGGGGACGGCAGGGGAGAGAGGGAAGGCAGGGGAGGGGTGGCGCAGAGGGGGGCGGCGGGGGAGGGGGAAGGGGCAGAGGGGTACGGCGGGGGAGAGAGGGGGGAAGGCGGGGTAGAGGTGGCGAGAGGGGCAGAGGGGCGCGGGGAGGGGGGCGGCGGGGGGAGGGGGAAGGGGGGCAGTGGGGGGCGGCGGGAGGTGGAGTTGCTGCTTGGGGGGTGGCGGAGGTAACGGGGAAGAAGAAGAAGAAGAAGAAGAAAAAGAGAGGAAAGAAAAGAAAAAGGAAAGAAAGAAAAAGAAAAAGAAAGGGAAAGAGAAAAAAAAAAGTTTTTCACCTTACAAAAACTTTTACAAAATTTTTTCAAAAACTTCTACAGTGCACTACAGTAAAGTTTTAGACAAACTCCCAAAAAACTCAGGTTCCAAACAGGCCCAATGTTGTTGTCCACTACTTCAGGTAATATAAACTTTGCTGGTTGCCTTTGGGTCCCCAGCGAAAAATTCTTTCTTTCTTTGCTGGAAACATGCATGGATATCTCCGTCCTATACTGCTAGAGCATTGGGAGAATAAAGATCCTGACATGAAAATCTTTGGCCAATTGCCTAAGGTGAAGGGCCAAATGAGCTACATCCAGCGCATGCAGAGCAGCAAGTATTGCATATGTGCAAGAGGCTACGAAGTATAGCCTGGAACCATTTTTTTTCCGTGTTGACTGTGCACGGTAGGGGACAGGCAGCTTTTTAAAAAAATTTTGCAGCTGCTGCTGTGCTGCAAAAAAAAAAAAAAAAGTGCCTCAATGATTTGAAAATTTTGTTTTGCTACCGCGTTGAATCAGCACGGCAGGTATAGTTTGATAAATGCCCCTAGTCAGAGCTACATTTGGAAGATTTTTTTTTTTTCACGTATATTCTGAAAAATTAGCTAGCAAGCATGTAGGTACCGGAGAAAATTCATTCTTAACGGTTCTACTATTTTCTTTGACATATAATTCATGCACATTTTTTTTCCCTCTCCATTTTCTTTAACAACCCAGTAATGTCAAAATTTTCCTATTTCAGAGCTATGTTAACTTTGTGAATGTATTGCTTCCATTATTTATTAAACTATTTTATTAAATGTTTTCTTCTTAAAATTTGAAGTTAAGCTTTCGCATTTCATGGGCAACAGGGTTTCCAATAAGTTGCAAGTTTGGCTTCTTGTTTCTTTAGGTACTAAAAACAACAAAGGTTAGCACCTAAAGAAACAAGAAAATGAGAAAGGAAAATGTTAGCCAATATCTTTAACAATTAACATAATCAGTCATATCTACCTAGTCTAGAATGTTGTGCATATTAAAAAGAACTCTTGCAGATAAACATATACGTGTAAAATCCTGATTAGAAGGGCTAAGTGTAATGAGCTATCACATAGCATGAAAATATGTAGTAAGCCAAAATTGTTCTTATGTTAACTAAAAAAAATTATATAAAGATAATACATATTATTGCGTAGTTTGGCCAAAAGAAAATAACATCCTACTGAAAATTTTGAAGTATTTATTACATGTAAGTCTAATAAGTGATATAAATTTTTCCTGAAGATATGTAGTCAACAACGGAAATCACAAGAAATTCATACAATTGTAACGTGTGATTTTAAGTTACATGCTTCATCACTACTATGGTTCGTGGTTTGCAGAGGGAAGATTGTGGCTATTTCTTTTTTTTTTTTTTCAAATTATTTTCCTTTCTAATTTGAACGAACCTCATGAAGTTTCATTAAAGTGCATAAGATATAATGGTCCAAGTTAGAAGTGCTTATTGTAGTCATAATTCTTTACAATTAATGCCCAAAGATTCAAAACTATGGCTTTTCAAATCGTGCATTCTTCTTCTCCACAAAATTTCCCCCAAACAGTACCATGATTCTTCTTTGGTACCTACCTAAAGATTCTCCATTTTGACTTTTTTCTGTCGTGCGTTCTTGATAGAATTTGTCACCAACAAAATTTATTATTGTGGAAGTCAATCAAATTCTAAGCTTATACAAGGCACAAACAGACAGGTCACAATTCCAAGATCTCAAAGACACAAACAATCCAACAGTAAATGAAAATTTTCTATCCTCAAGCTATATGACACGCTCATAAATTTGGTCCTTTGTGGTTATTAGCGATTTAATTTTAGTATTATTACATGAAAATCTTCTATTCTCAAACTATATGACACACGATAAATTTGGCTCTTTGTGGAGTTTGGTTATGAGCAATCGAATTTAGTGTTGTTGCATTTATCTATTTTAATGGGAATGTCCATACCTCTCTCCAAAAAAGATATACAACTAATTTTGAATAGTGAAGACTAATGTTTGTCTTTTCGAATTGCTTTACAATTGACTACTCCCATAGCTCTTAATCTCTAAGCATGGCTTTGCCTAACGCCTATCATTACACAAGTTCGCCTAGCTGTGAGAAAGCCATCGCAATCCAATGTTTTAAAACTCGGACTGTCAATTGAACCGGTGAAGTGAAAGGGCCGAGATTCAACCGGTTGGACCGGTTCGATCTCGGTTCAATAAATTTTTTTAAAAATAATATATATATATATATATATATGCACAAAATATGATATGCAATGGACTAATTTAAAACTTTATATGATAAAAATTTTACTATTTTTGAATAACTTGGATTTTCCAAAAATAAATTTTTTAAATTTTAAGTTGAAACAAATAAATTTCATCTCAATTTCAATTATATCTACCAAAAAAATCTTAAATCCATCCAAAAAATATCACAATATTTTGAAATTATACAAAATTCACGTCCATGAGAATTTAGACATTGTGAACTTAAATTTTAATTTACGCTTTTGAGATTTAGAGATTGCAATTTAAAAAAAGGAAGTTTGGAGTTTGAAGGAAGTCAAGAGAATCGAAAATAGAAATACAAACTTGATAAGAAACAAAAAATGAGATAAAAGTGAGTGGTTGTGGCATTAAATAATTTGGGTTAAAGAAAAATAATTCTTTTTTAACTTTTTTCAATTTAATGGACAAAAACAAAATTAAAAGACGGAAGAAAACATCAATAAATTAAAACTAAAGAGGTTTGATTAAAAAAGAGTGACAAAAGAAAAGAGGAGAGAGAGATAGAGAGAGAGAGAGTTGAAGATTAAAAAAAAAGAGTCATAAGAGAATGAGATTTTGTAAAAAAAAAAGGAAAAAAGAAATATGGGTGTTTATTTTATATAAATAAATTATAAAAAAAAACTAATAACATGTGATGGTGCAATGGTTACTACACTAGTCTTTTATTACAAAGGTTTTCAATTCGAATCTTGATAGCTGCATTTTGTAAAACTTAAATAAATAAATAAATAAAAGAGGGGAAACTTGAAAACCAGAAACCACCGGTTCAGCGGTTTTTCACGAGTTGATCGGTTTTGACCGATTTTCTGACAAAGTCAACACTAACATAGAATCGGATCGGTGCCATGGCCGGTTTGCGGTTCAACTGATCAAACCGGCTGGTCCGATCCGATTTTCAAAACACTGTCACAATCTAGTTTTATAGAGACACTGTGCTAGTCAATATATGGTCTCTTCTGGTCTGAATATATGTGCCTTAGCTTTTATGGCATTGTGGCCTCATCTAAATCAGTTGAAATGAACCCAGGGTTAAATCCCCTGGCACTTGGTTGTTAGAATCCAAAACCTTCCTTCCCCCTTTGTTTCCCCTAATTTGGAAAACCACAATAAACAATTTTTGTAATAAAGGTATGAATTTACCATTAAACCTTATTCTTGCCCACTAATCATCAACAAAAGAGAGGTCCCTGTTCAATATAAAGTTCCACACCTGCATGGTAGTATTGCACTAAATGTCACCCTCCTGGCGCATGGATGGACACATTCCTAATTACAGGTTTGAACACATACGTTCCTTAAACATATGCCTTCCACTTTCCCCACCCTAAACAATCCTAATGTTTTAATACGTTTGTTATAAAAAGCTTGATTTATTTGAAAAGCCTTATTTGATTGTTTAACTTTGTAATCAAATTCTTTACGAAATATGTTACAAAAAGGCAACAACATGTTACCAAAAAAAAAAAAAAGCAAAAAATAATAGGCATGGAAAAGCTAACTAATCTTTCCAAGAAAACAACTCATTATTGAATTCAACTTTTTGTGCGGTTCTATGGATTTAAGCTAGTCTGCTTATATTTAAACTAATATAACCTGAAAATTAATATACCAAAAAACCAGTTAAAGAAGAGAAACAAAGTATAAACAATCAAAATAATTGAAGGTAGCAAATTAACCTTTCAAAGAAGAACACCAAACTCGTGATTATCCTTTTTTCTTCCTGTGGATATTTAAAAACGAATTCCTTGGATCCCTTCAACTTGCTGTTTTAAATGGATTCCACGAATGGATGTTGAAGGATCGTATAATAGGTTTTAGTATTATGCATGGATATTAGTAGCCTACTGGCCGGTGGTTAGTATTAGTATTTCAACGGGAAACTATTAAACTTTATCCGATCATGCCAACTAATAGTATTGTTTTAGGACATTGCTAAATGGATGATCATATGCCAATATGTTGCCCATAGTATTAGCAGTAGTATTTCAACAGGAAACTACTGAATTTAACTAATAGCATTGTTTTGGGACATTACTAAATGGCTGATCATATGCCAATATATTGCCCATAGTATTAGTATTAGTATTTCAACAGGAAACTACGGAATTTTATCGGATGATACTAATAGATCAGTAGAGATGAATCGGCACTGGTATTAGCGAATAGTATTGTTTTAGGACATTGCAAAATGGATGATCACATGGAAATACGTTGCCCATACACCGGTGTTTATGCTTAAGTTAAGGGCAATATAGGTAGTTTAAAAAAGTAAGAAACACCCAAATGTAAATCATTTAACACGCTTTTATATGGAGTATAGATATAAAAATAAAAGTTAGCCAATACATATAAATGTTCAGTGCATCCTGTCCGTATAACCGACTGGTCCATGGGGCACGAACGTGTGGATGTTAAAACGTTAGCATCCTTAAATGATTTCGTGACGGTGGTGGATGCGATAGGAAATAGATAGCCTGGTGTTTCCTTTACATGACAAGATTTTTTTTTTTATGAAGAATTAGGAACATGAGATTTATTAGCTAAATGAAGTAGAGAAAAAGTGGAAAATAAAGAAAAGTAAATTTTTTAATACAATATCAATGTATACATGTGCAGTATTAAAATATCTTCTCTAAATAAGAGTGCAAGTAGCTCACAAAATTAGGGGTGAGCAATTACGATAATTATCGAAATACCGATCGAAATCGATTTGAATTTGGTAATTTGGAAATTCGATCGGTAAATCGGTGATATCGAATTAGGGTCGAAAACGATTTTGGGGTTTTTGAATTCGGATTTATTGAATTTGAATTTTTTTTGGTAAAATGATAAAATAATATCATTTTCAAATTCAAAATTTCAAATAAAGTTTAATATAAAATAAATATATTCAGAACTTCGGATGCTTTTTTTTTTTTTCCCAAATTTTCTTACGAAAGTAAGAATTTTGACAAATAAATCCCCACAGTAACTCCAAGAGCCGACAACTTTTGGAGTCCTGTGAGGGACTTATCTACCCAAACTCCCACCCTCCCAGTATCGATGTGGGATGGAAAAACCCCACAGGGCCCCCGCTGCTAAGAGATAACTATCCCCCAACGCACCCGAGCTGATTTTCTTTTTTTCCAAATTTTCTTACGAAAGTAAGAATTTTGACAAATAAACCTAATCCCCACAGTAACTCCAAAAGCCGGCAACTTTTGGAGTCCTGCGAGGGACTCTTCGGATGCTTAAAGAAGTGGTTTTTACTTCTATACAAACAAGCAAAATGATTGCTTGTCATGATTGTGTCCAAGTGGTAGGGCCAGGAAATAATTGCTTGTCATTATTATGCTTTTGACTAAGTTGATTACTTGATTAGTGCTAAACTCGTATTTCATTTTCTAAGTGAATTCATATTTATTGATAATTTATTGTTGCACTAAATTGTACAATTTACTTGCTCAGATTTACGAAAAAAACTATGTCTACTAATGAAAATATCACAAGATGTCACATATGTGAAACTTGTTTCCTTTTATTCTTGATTGTATTTCCTCTTTTGCACTTCATATTCTCTTTTTATCATTTCAAATTATCATCAATCATCCAATTATCTTCTCAAATTATTTTATTTGATGATTGAATTATTAAACCTACAAAAACATGAAGTAATTGAATCATTAAACCTTTTCTAGTAATTGTTCGCAAAGCGGTCAAAGGCTTAAATATGTAATCCTTCGTCCTGCAAAGTAATTTAAAATAATTCCAAATCATGACTTTTGCAGGAAGAAAAATCGATCATCAGCAGTTTTAGAAGTCATAACCTCATGTAGCAATCCCTCCTTCAAAGTTCAAAGTACGAATACTTTTGAAAATGTACAGATATTAAGTTTGGAAATGCATAGTCCTTTCAAGACATTAAGTTTACCACATTCAGAAACAGTTCATGCTAACAACTATAACTGTGTACCTGAATGAACCCAAGCTTGTTTGGAAGACTTTAATGCCAGAAAATTCTGACACTAAATATAAAATGCACAAAAATAAGACTTGTCGAACATCAAAACATATAAGAAGTACCTGGCTATTGTGTTAGAGCACTGCTGTGTAGATATTTACATGGCAAGAAAACCTGTAAATAATCTAATTCACAAATATGAATTTAAATTAGTATCACAACATAATAAAAAATCTATTTAAATTGAAAATACTGAAGTAGTGGATTTCCCAATTAAAATTAGCGTCAGATTTCTTACGAAATCAACAAGAAGATAATAGCAATAAGGTTTCAATTTAGGGAGAAGCCACCCACAACTCCTTTAGGGCTACCTCGCCAAAATATGGCCTCTTAAATATTAGCTCAAAGCCTAAAATATGAACTAATAGGACATAATTTATCATCAAAATCCAAATGAGAGTAAAAATAAGGTGTCTTGTGATTTCTAATGCTAACGCAAAAGGTTCTTTCATATGAAATCTTAATTTCTTGCCAAAATAAAACAAAATTCCCAAAATAAAGCAAGCAAATTGCCAAAACAAAAAAGAAATCAGATGTAAAGAATAGCTTTGATAGAAAACAAATGAAAAAAGGGAAGCATCGAGAGTGAAGAGTCCTCCGCAAAGAGAAATGAGAGAAAGGGTTGCAAATTTTGAGGAAAAAGGCATAGAAAATATATTGTTGAAAACTGGGAATTAGGTATAATCCAACGATCAAGACAACGAGAAGGTATACAAGCTAAAAATCTAAAGGTTGGGAGAGTTCCATTAGAAAAATATTGAATCATGGTCAATAAATAGCACAAAAGTGGTTTTAGGGACAAACATATCAAATCTGAAAGGCAATGTGTGGTTTCAATAGACTGGAAGTACACCTATAATATGTACGGTTCCTTTTCAATATCTACAAAGATTGTAATATAGTTATAATACTAAAGCAATTATTGAAAGAGTAACTTTATTAATATCTTTACATTAATATTAGGAGTTTAATTAATCAATATACTTTTATATTAATTATAACAATAATATTGAGGGAAGTTGTACCATTTAAGATATGAATCAGAGCAATTATTGAATAAGATGATTCGACTTGTTGATAACAAATTACATTAAATAAAAGTATTTAAAGAAGTTAAAAGTTAATTATATTCTTCAATTAGAAAATGGATTATAATTTGAAACAGATGAAAATGAAAAACAAGATTATTAAAGTGGGATGGAGGATGTTACTAAAGTAGCATTAATTATTCTCTCTTCTTATAAGAAAAGGTCATTTTTCTTTTGTGATCATTTTAAATTATGAACTTGTTCCCTTTGAAAGCAAGTAGTTAGTTTACCAATTTATTGCCATATCCACATTTAATGTACATCTTTATCAATAAATATATTATTAATCATTCTAAGAGTAACAAATTCATCACTAAAGTTAGTATTAACGAAATGACATACGAGGAAATTATTTAGCAAAAAAGATTGCACAAAGTATGCATTAACTTACATTTTTAATCTATAAAATAAAAGTTAGCCTATACATATAGATGTTCAGCATATCCTATCTGTATAACCAACTGGTCCATGTGACATGTACGGGTGGATGTTAAGGATAAAGGTTAGCATACTGTCAAGCTCTGGAGCTAAGAAATGAGCTAAGGGGCAGAAAATAGAAGATTTGAGTAGAGTCGGAGAAGAAAAGCAAAAACAAAGAAATGAGTTAAAGAAGAAACGAGCAGAAGAAGAAAGAGAGGAAGAGTTGAGTAACTAAAAGGAGAGAGAAAGTTGATTATTCACTTGTTTGTTAACAATTTCTATTTCAAGGGGTTATTTATACAATTACTTCTAACAAAATTGCAGTAATGGAAATAACTGTAAGTTTAAGTCTAACAACATAGTTTCAATAGCAGCTAACTTCCTTTGTGTGTTCAGGCTTAAAAATAGGGATGGCAGTTGGGGCTGGTGCCCAGCTAATACCCCCGCCCCACCACCCGTTAAAATATATATATATATATATGTATAAATATTATTTAATTTAATTAGTTACAAACTTATAATAATGATTGTATTCAAATTGTTTTTGTTTGATTGTTTCTATGGGTTTCAATTATGAAATTACAATAGATAATGATTTGGTAATGAGTTAATATTTTAGTACTTAATTATTTGTTAAATTTTGAGTACAATGAAATTATATGACAAATTTTTATTAACCCCGCCGGAGCACTCGCCAGGAAAGTGGGGTAGGGCGAGAGGAGTGAGGGGCAGGGCAGAGGCCAAGGCGGAGGAAGTAGTGGGCAGCGGAGTGAAACCCGCCCCGTTGCCATTCCTACTTCAAAACACAGAACTTAAACGATGTCCTCTTATTCTTGAAGTTCTTGACATTCCCTCCCTTCTAAAACTAAGCTTGTCCGCAAGCTTGAAAGTTTGGAAATTGTTTGTCAATGAAACTCTTATCCTCTCAAGATGATTCAGATTCTGGCATATGGTTCCATTTCACCAGATACTGAATAGTTGGCTGAGAATTGAGCATGATAGCTCTACTTTTAAGTATCATCATATGTTTTAGCAAGCATTGATCTGATGCATCCAATTTTGGTAGAGTAGGCTCAATATCTTGAGTGATCCCAATCTACTTCTTCAACAGAGAAACTTGAAACACCGGATGGATCCTAGCTCTTTCTGGCAATTGTAGTTTATAAGCTACTGCTCCCACCTTCTCATTGATCTGGAAAGGTCAAAATACTTAGCAGCCAATTTCAAGTTCCTTCTAATAGCTACTGTCCACTGTCTATAAGGTTGTAATTTGAGGAAAACCCCAATCTCCCACTTGGAAAGCCCTCTTTGTCTTGTGTTTATTAGTGATAAGTGACTATTTGGTGCTATATTTGGATGATATTTTATATTACTTTTAGTCACTTTTGCAATATTATAGGAAGAAAATGTCAATTTTTACTAGAATTGGTTCTAAGTGCAATCCAATGCTTAAGTGAGAAATTTGTCCCTTTTACTTTTATATTTTTGATATTTTTTGTAGTTGCTAAAAATGGACTTCATTTTGAACGAGAAATAAGCTTACATTATGATTATTGAAGTCCTAAAGTTTGCAAGGATGACGAATTTCAAATGTTGTTTGAGTCGTTAGAAGAAAAAAATGAAGAAACTTGTCAAAAATGAAAGTCGACTCAAATTCCTACGAACAATTAGGCCAGTTTTTGGAGGGATTGCTTGGAGGGATTCAAAACAGAGAATTTTGGCGAAACAAGGGAGGAATCCCTCCATGGAATCCAACTAAAACTTGAAGGGATTACTTGAAGGGATTCTAGTCAAACTTGATGGCTTTCACTTGCGCAACTTGATTTCTACACGGTCATTTCACACCTTTTGAAGGATATATTGTAGAAGATTTGCAGCTGTAAAATGGAGATTCTAACAACAATTATTGATATTGCTTCTATAATGATGTGATATAATTTGGAGTCAAAATTGTTGACTTATTTGGAGTTATGTTCACATTGAAGATGCAAGTGAAGGACTTGAAAATTTCCCTATAACTAGGAGGTCGTTCTTCATTTCGAGAGCTTCGAGAGAGAGTGAAGAAGCACCACAAAAATGTAGTTCTTAGCTCTTTAGTTTAGGGTAGTGCAGAATAGTTTTATTAGATAGTTTCATTCATTTCTTGTGTATAACTAACCTTGGATGAAGATTAAGGAGTAAGATAGAGAGTTTGATCTCATCTGACAAGGGGAATATCTCTTCTACTACTTTCTCACTTGTATTAAATTTCATATTTAGTTATTATACAAGTTTGGATTTATGTTTTAATATGTGTTTCTGAAGTTTCTTGCCTTGGATTTTTGTTAAACTTTCTATGATTATATGGTATTGATTTCTTGGTTATTGATACTATTATTTTGAGCAAGTTATTTAGCACTTTTGCTCCTCTAATCCTGATTAACTAGCAATTAATTGCAATAATTTTAAGGTATTAAGTTTGCAACGAAAATTGGAATTTAGCACTAGTTCAATAAGTGCTAAACCTAGAGAGTACACTCACGAGAGTAGAGGTACACCTTTGTGGTTTTAGTGATTTATTTCATGTAATTTCATAGAGACAATAAACTTGTAGCTAATTTCATAACCATGAGAGTAGGTATGAATTAATTATAGGTATAGTTAATTCATTACGAGAGTAGGTTTCACATGTTTGAGAAAATTATGCCATAACTAGTCGAAGTAGTTGTACTCAATTACCCAAAAATTGCACTTGTATGAGTAGTTAGGGATACAATAGGCTAAGGAGCTTTCATTTGCTATTTTCTTGCATAATTTAGCATAATTTTATTTCCTTTAATTTGTTAATTTTCTAAATAATAGACGAGTTTTAATAATGCTGGTAGTTATCCATTCTTCCCTTGAATTTGACCATTAATACCCTACACTCAATCTCGACATGTATACTTGCAGAAAATCGCATATGGGGCGTTTAAGATTTTATTAATATGAAGTTTGACTGTGGAATGAATTTGATTGTTATATGCATACCCGTGCTCATCAATCAACATAATGTTTCATACGATTCTGAGGTTTGGCTAGATTCTCCTTGATATTGGATATGACTTGGAGTCTCTCTTGTACCATGTTAGTTGCAGTAGGTATTACACTATCATGAAAAGGTCATAAAGGAATATGGATTGGTTTGTAACCATATAATGCTTCAAATGGTGTTAGCTGTAAACTTGTATGAAAATTAGTATTGTACCATGGTTCAGCTACAGGTAACTAAATACTCCAGTGTGAGGGATGTTCACTGCACATACACCTGAGATAATTCTCTAGGCATTGGTTCACCCCTTCACTTTAACCATCAGATTGAGGGTGGCAAGATGAGCTATAATATAAGTCTACCCATAATTCTGAACAACTCCTGCCTGAATCTGCTAATGAATATCCTATCTCCATTAGAAATTATTGATTCTGGTAGGCCATGTAATTTGTACACATTGTCAAGGAAGACTTGAGCCACCTGTTGTGCAAAATAAGGATGAGTGAGCTTCATGAAGTGACTGAACTTGGTGAAGCGATCCACCATTACCAAAATAGTATCAAATCCATTAGATAAAGGAAGTTGTTCAATAAACTCCATCGTCAAGTATGACCATGCCTACTGAGGAACTGTAATAGGTTGTAGCAACCCAGGATATAGGACATTCTCATGTTTGCTTCTTTGACAAACATCACAAGATCGTACAAACTGTATAACATCCCTCTTAATTCCAGGCTAGTAAAATAGAGATTGTAACCTGTACAAGCACCCACTTTGACCAGAATGACCCCCAATAGCTGAATCATGTAAAGCCCTGATTAAATTGATTCTAGTATCATTAGCAAAAGCCTTGATTAAATTGATTTTGGTATCATTACCAAATCCTACATATAACTTCCCTTTGAATTTCAACATCCCATTCTTTAGTTGATACCCTAGATTGGTATATGGATCTAACAGTAATTGAGATATTATGTGTTAAGCCTCTGTATCCCCATCATAACTATCAAGCAACTCCTACATCCATGCTAGTTGTACTGAGGAAATGGCGCAGAGGTTGTTTTTTGCTCCATGATTTTCACTAGTTTCCTCCATTATTCTTCTAGATAAGGCATCAGCCACCCTACTGTCAATGCCTTTCATGTATTGTGTCTCATAGTCCAAGCCTAATAGTTTGGTGAGCCATTTGTGTTATTATGGATGTGTAAGTCTTTGTTCCAACAATTATTTGAGGGCTTGATGGTCTGTTCTGATGATAAAGTGGTGACCAACTAAGTAATACTTCCATTTGGTCACAGCTAACACTAGAGCAAATAACTCCTTTGCATAAATAGACATTCCCATGTTTTGAGTTGATAAGCCCTTGTTGAGGAAAGCTATAGGATGTCCTTGTTGCATCAAGACTGCCCCAATGCCAACTCCACAAGCATGAGTTTATATTACCAAAGGTATCTCAAAATTGGGCATGCTCAGTATTGGAGTAGTGGTCATGGCTTTTTTGAGATCTTCAAAAGCTATCTGAGCATTATGGTTCCACACAGACCCTTCTTTCTTTAATAGCCGAGTTAATGGCTTGCAGATCACACCATATCCCTTATTGAACCTTCTATAATACCCAGTTAATCCCAAAAATCCTCTCAGCTTTTTGATTGTATTGGGAGTAGGCTAGGATTTTATACATTCCACCTTAGAGTATCCTTGCTTACTCTAGCTTTAGAAATCATATGCCCCAGATATTCTACTTAAGTATGAGCAAAAGAACATTTAGACCTGTTACAGTAGAGCTAATTGTCAGCTAAAACCCTTAACATAGTTTGCAAGTGCTATGCATGCAATTCTAAAGTGGAACTGTAAATCAGGATGTCATAAAAAAAAAGTTAGTACAAATCTCCTCATGTACGGCTGAAATATTCTATTCATCAAAGCTTGGAAAGTAGCTGAGGCATTTGTCAATCCAAATGGCATCACTAAGAATTTGAAATGGCCATGATGTGTTTGGAAAGCAATTTTAGGCGTATCAAATGCTTTGACCCTTAGTTGATGGTAACCAGCTCTAAGGTCCAGTTTAGACATGTATTTTGTCCCATGCAATTCATTTAGTAGTTCATCAATGTTTGGGATGGGAAATAACAGTCAACTCATTTAGCTTCCTATAATCCACACACAATCTCCAAGAGTTGTTTTTCTTTTTGACTAGCAATACAGGGGAAGCAAAAGGAGTACTAATGTGTTTAATGATCCCATTAGTGAGCATCTCAACAACTTGCTACTCAATTTCTGTTTATAACAATGGGGGTACCTGTATGGCTTGAGCTTGAATGGTTCAGCTCCTGGTTTGAGAATAATTTGTTGGTCCAACTCCTTTTCTAGGGTAAACCCTTTGGAGTAGCAAACACTTGAGGATTGTTGCAGAATCTTCTCTATCTGCTCAGGAATACCATCTTCCTTGTCCCTATTAAATTTTGCCTGCAAAGTAGCAAAGCTCATTTGTTTTTCCTATATAAAGGATCTGAGATCTTTGCCTCTCACAAGTTCCATTACAGATTGATTGATGAGACCTTGGAGATCTAGTAAATTACCCCTATTATTAGTAATACTGACTGCATGGAACACATCCAATCTACTCCCAGGATAATATCCCATCCTCCAAGCTCCATCATCTTTAAGTCAAATTGGAATTGGGAACCTTGTATTAACCAGATCATATTTGGATAGATTGCTCCACTAGTTATGTTAGTCCTATCAGCCAAAGTCACAGTATAAGGACTAACTGCGTGATGGGGCAGTTGTAAAAATTTAACAAGCCTAAAGTGGATGAAGCTATCTGAGCTTCCTGTATCCACTAAAATCTTAACTAGTACCCATCCCAAGTAAACCTAACAACATAATAGATTTCCTCCTTAATGCCCCAGATAGAGCATTTAAAGATACCTCAGCAAGTTCACCTACTCTGCCTGTGTGTTCATCTTGTTCCTCTTCTGCATCCTCAAAGTCTGTTTCTTCCTTTTCATCAAGACCTTAACAGTTTAAACTTCCTAGTTTACATTAGTGGCCAACTCCAAACCTTTCCCCACATCTGTAGCACAAGTTGTGTTTGCACCTATATTGCATTTCTTCTGCTAAAATCTTACTGAACTCCTTGGATACAGCCTTAGGTTTCTTGGAATTTGGAGCAATTGCAGGAATTTTGTAGGAGTTGGAATGATTTTGGCCACTTGTATGATTGTTGTACATCCCAAACTTAGGCTCTAATGCAATTTTCCCTAAATGCTTGGGTTGTTTAGACTAAATTTCTAAAGAGCATTCTTGCAATTTAGCAACTTCAAAGGCTTTTGAGAGAGCCTCTGGTTTGAACATCTTTACCATTGGCTTAATCTCTTCTTTCAAGATACTAATGAAGCTGGAAACAAATAAAACTCATCTAACTTGGGTTCCTGATTAAAATAAGAGTTTTTAATTCTTCGAATTTCTCCTCATACTCCTCAACCGTCCCCTTTTGTTGCAATTTATTGAACTCCTCTACCACATCACGAGACCATTTTCCAACAAATCTCTCACACTGATTCACTGAATTCCAAGCAAGTCATCCCAAGCCTTTCTAATTTTACTCCTTGAAAACAATTGTCACCTTTTCCTTCCAAAAACATTTCCATCATATCTAATTTCTGGTTCTCAGGTATTTGGTAATTCAAGAAATATTTCTTACACTTTCTTAACCATTCCCTAGGGTTACCTGAAGAGAACATTGGCATTTCCAGTTTCGTTAGGTTAGCAACATAGTTCTTATGTCTAACTTCAGGTTGCAGTCCTTGGATGTCACTCTAAGTTATCAACATCAAATGTGCTAGGGGAGTAGGTAGAATTGGTTTTGACATCCCCGTTTCACTTTCTTGAAGACCTTTTTCTTTCATCATCATCTTTGGTAGAGCACTGAACTTTTGCTCCATCTTATTGAACTTCTGGTCTAGATTTCCACAATTGCCTCCAATCTTGAATTATTATGCTTCATCTCTTCATGGAATTTCTACTACAGATTGTTTTGACAAGAGGCTTGAAATGTGGTCATGGATTCTACCATTTCTTGAATTCAATTTTCCTGTTTCAAGTTGATCTTCCAACGATCGATATCTGGTATTTTTAGCCATGATCGATGTCACCAGTAGCCAAGGATCTACTTCTCTGATACTAAATGTCAAGCTCTAGAGCTAAGAAATGAGCTAAGAGGCTAAAAATAGAAGGTTTGAGTAGAGTCGGAGAAGAAAAGGAGAAACAAGAAATGAGTAAACGAAGAAACGAGCAGAAGAAGAAGGAGAGGAAGAGTTGAGTAACTAAAAGGAGAGAGAGTTGATTATTCACTTGTTCGTTAACAATTCCTGTTACAAGGGGTTATTTATACAATTACTTCTAACAAACTTGCAGTAATGGAAATCACTGTCAGTTTAAGTCTAACGACATAGTTTCAATAGCAGCCAACTTCCTTTGTGTGTTAAGGCTTCAAAACACAGAACTTCCTGATTAATACGACGTCCTCTTATTCTTGAAGGTCTTGACACACTTAAATGATTTCGTGATTGTGGTGGATGCAATAGGAAAGAGACAGCCTAGTGTTTGCTTTACATGACGAGATTTTTTTATGAAAAATTAGGAGCATGAGATTTATTAGATAAATAAAGTAGAGAAAAAGTGGAAAATAATGAACAATAATTTTTTTTTCACTATCAATGTATACATGTGAAATATTAAAATATCTTCTCTAAATAAGAGTGCAAGTAGCTCACAAAGCAATAACAAAGAGGAGGACAATGCAGAAGATCAGTTTATTAATCTAGTTGCTTCCAAGAAGTCCAGAAGGAGAAAAGACTATAAGATTATTGAAATAATGCAAGCACGACAAGATACCAAGCTAAATACTATAATGCCTTGGCCATTTACCCAGTCCACTAGTAGATAATAAGCAAAAACCCATTAGAAAAATCTATTATTTGTTTTGCTATTTACCCAAAGGAAATTCTAACCATGTATCTCCTTTGAGGACAATAGGATGGAATTAGTTTAGGTACAAAGGGATGAGTACAAGGTACATAGTTCGGTTGGATGTTTTTCTTTTGTTTTTTTTTTGGTTTTTTAAAATCAAAGAACACATAAACTAGAAAAGAATGTCAAGCCTTCTCCTTTCTTTTCATTGAGCAGACACTAGTTATTATATAGTATTCGTAGAAACAAAAGTTTGTACATCTATCCATGTTGAAAGCTAATAGTGCATAAAAAATATCGCATGTGTGTACACTGACAATGCTTGAAAACTTTACTCTTAAAGAATCACGCACTTTCTTGTCTTATTTATTCACGCTTTAGTTGTATAGAATAGAATTGATGATTTCTCTAATTGCAATACAACAACTCTATTGTGGATTGTTTCAAATCTATTTCTAATTTTTTTTTCAATATAGACACATAGCATATTAATTTACCTTGCCTAGGTCTTCAAGGGATCCATTATTAAGGCCTTAATGGTTCATAAACTTTAATATGTAAATACCATATTCAAATCTACTCACACTAATATCTTAAAATATTTTTCCATGAAAACCGTCATTATCCTTGTGAACACCAACTTAATTAGGAGTTTGAGAACACCTAAAAATAAGATATATAACTCCAATAAATTATACCCGTTACAACTACGATTTTTCATGTAACATTTCTTAAAAAATTCAAACACGAACTCACCAGACAAATCATGCCAACTTAGCAATAGAATAAACTTTCAACTATAATTCTCTTGTCAAAAGGAATTGATTGTCCTTTTAGACTACTAATGGAAGGCAGGAAAATCTATAGCAATTAGATAGCATAAAAGCCATCGTCAAGGCTAAATTGCTAAAATCATCTTTGTGACAAGAGCTTGCCTAGCAAACTGACAATTATCTACCAGAAAATTATGAAATTCACCGTGACTAAATATAAGATATTATCCCAACATTGAATTTTCCAGCTGAAAACATAAAAACTGAAGAAATAAAACACCCCTTAAAAAATATTGCCCATGATCATAAATATTTGGGAGAATTTCGGATATCGAAACCATTAAAATCAATATTTAAAAAAGGTGTGCAACTATTCAACCAATATTAAATGTAATAAGATTCGGCTTAAATTGCATACCAAAATGTCCAGGTGGAAAATCTCATTCAACTTCTACCAAAATGAATTCCTTCTTCCTTTCCGTCATTCACCGCTCTCAGCCTACCACCACCAACTTTTCCACAAAAGATCCACCTTACATTCATTCAAAATTCTTCCATTTGGATTGCTATTTTTTAAAGTTTTTATAGACAAATATATTATGGTGATTTGATATATGTAACGTAAAAATGTGATTCGGAAATGTATTCACAGAAAACATAAAAAATTTTCGATGAAAAATTACAACCAAACAAGTTAGATAAGGGAGAAAGTCAACCAATACTCATTATCTCTCACTAGATTGACAATTATCTATTGCCCAACTTTGATATCAAAACCATGTTGTCCATTGCTGGAATAATTGGTGATACACTAGAAGCATTCATAGGGGAATTGCAAAGGTCAATAATTGTTATACAATGTTATCCAATTTTTGAACTTTCCGAAATGGAAACTTTAGTTCTAGCAGAACCCATGATTGCTTTCTAGACAAACAGAGGAAATTCTATTACTCTTACCTAGGATTTTGTTCTCATTCAAATATCAGTAGTTGTAATCTTTTAATTGGTGTGATTGATTTTCAAAAGCAAGTTCAGGTTCTTATTCGACTTATGGTAATTTTTTTCATGAATTTTTGTTAGGGGTTAAAGTTTGTTGAAGATGTGCAAATTCTGACAGGTAGGGAAGCATATTTCAATATGTCCTAAACTGGATAATTTGTTCATATAAAAATGTCTGTGTGCGTGCACACACATGCTCTAATGAACACGCGCTCTAATGAACATAAATGTGTACTTCAACTTGCTTTGGAATGTCGACAACATTCCTCTTACTGCTACTTACAATCCGATTTATAGCAACTTATATAAGCATAATTTAGTGAATATGAATGTGCACTCTAGTGAACATAAATGTGCACAAGCATTACCCAAATTTGATTTTCAAAAAAAAAGCATTACCCAAATTTGAATCCAAAATTAAACACTAATTGGTATGGTGTAATTTGTAGTACATTTATATGCATAAGTCACTAGTTAACTATATTATTTGAGCTTTGTTTTGAATGGAAGCTAATTTTGCTCTTATATTGTTCTAATAGGTGAAGAAGCAATGGAAGAAGAAAACATGAAGAGTGAGGGGTTTGGCAGGATTGACATGTTTTAATATTTTAGCAATAACTTAAGCTACCAAGATTGAACTGAGATGATTCTTAATTCATTTTAAAGCTAAGAGAATTCTCTACCATTCTTATGAAGAATTAAAGTCTGGTTCTCACGTTTTCATAGCCAAATGTACAACTTACTGAAGTATAGTTCGACCACAATGCTTTCCTGACTAGTTCTTAGTATTTTAGGCATGTCTCAATGTCCAGACCTCTAAATGACATAATGCTTATGGAATTGGAAAGTTAATTCAAAGGGCTACAATATTTATGTTTTGAGAAAGAACTAATTTGGTCTCATTAATAGTGATTTTTGGCTTCTAAATGGATCCATGTGCAAATCCCAAGCAATCCGTCCATGGATCTGTTATAACTTGTGTCGGTATCATTTCAGCCTTCTAGCCAGTGTTTTCTTGGTCCCAACTTTGGCGCTAGAATTCATCAAAAAAAAATGCGTGAAATTGTCATTTTTCAACTCTAGTAAGCCCAATCTTACCCCGTTTCAGATAACACTTTAAGAAACAATAAATATGGGCAATTTAAGATGTTTTGAAGTGTGGAAAACATTAGCCTAACTTAGTTTTAGCATCTTTTCATAGTTTATTCTTGAGAGGTCAAAATTAAATGAAAGCAAATCAAGGATTATTCAAAGAGAAGATTGGAGCAAGCAATTGAGAAGTTTACTCACTCTTTTTCGTATCATTGTAGCAATTCTTTGAATTCGTAGTTTTAATTTCCTAATTATGTTGAACTAAATTGTTTCTAGGGTTAAGATTTTTATGAAGGAATTTGATAAATTTTTCTAGTTTAATTTCTTACCTTTTACTATAATTTATCTATCTTGATTTTAATTACATGTTTTTGCTTGATCACCATAGATATGATTTTTGGGTTTGTATCAAACTGAGAGGCAAGATACAAACGTGCACTAGGTAGATAGACATACTTAATCTAATTACGAGAGTAAATTAGGATTTGTATGACACACTTATATCACCAAAGTTCTTAAAAGGTTTAATTGGATGCTTGCGATCTTGAGAGAAACGTAAGATTTAATTAGGCACATCGATGTATCGAGAGATAATCTAAAATACAATTGTGTAATGCATTCATGGTTTGTAAAGAAATTAACTAGATAATTGACACAAATTTTGGATTAAAACGTGAAACCCTAGGCTCATATCTATTGCTTTCTCACCACTACTTTGTTTGAATTGATTATTATTTTATTACTTAGTTAGAATATACAACTCCTTGAATTTAAATTTTGTTATTTTGTTAGAATGATTAAAGTAGAAAATTAACTCGCCCTTGTGGGTTTTACCCTAGTATACTCCAGGTAATTTATTACTATGATCGACCTTGTGCGCTTGTAGGAATTCCTCGATCAAATTTTTAGCGCCGTTGCCAAGGATGATGCTTAATTTTCTTCCTTTAGTTATTAGTTATATATATTCTTAATCTTTTGTTTGTATTTCCTTTGTTATTTTGTAGGCATCTATCTCCTTGGAGGTCAGTAAATCGGGAAATTCAAACAACTCCAAGAAGGCAGTAGATAATAGGAATAATATTGAACTTTATTTGACGGACATCTAACATCTTGTGGTTGTGGCTTATACTCACTCCATTCGATTGAGTGATGGGGTTAGGAACTATAAGTTGAAGACCCTACACTTTAACATGTTCCCATTCTTTAATAGTTTTCCTAGTGATGGTCCTCTCTCCTTTATTCCTGAATTTTACTTGGTGGTACAAACTTTTCCTTTGCATGGAATTATTGACAATGATCTTCGTATGAGGTTCTTTCCATTTTATCTTAAAGATCGTGTGAAATCATGGTTGTTAAATTTGCTAGAGGGGTCTTTGAGAACATGGGAATATGTTTATTATATCTTCATGACAAAGTATTATTCACCACAGAAGATGCTTGACTTGAGAAATACGATTTATACATTCTTTCAAATGAGGGAGAGCCCATTCATGAAGTTTGGAAATGCTACAAACTGCTACTTGCCCAATATCCTCATCACCAGTGCCCTTTAGCTCTACAAGTACAATTTTTCGATAATAGGTTGAGCTTGACAACTCAGAACATGGTGGATATTGCAGTTGGAGGGTATATTAGGGACAAGACGCCAAAAGAATTGGCAAGTCTTTATGAGTTACTTTCAAGTAACTCGCAACAGAAGGCAATCCGAGGTAAAAGGATGGGTGTCTATGAAGTAGACGCATCAAAGGATTTGGGTTCATAGGTTGCTGAATTGAGTCGTTAGTGCATCAAATTCAATTAATGTTAAGTCATGACATTCAATCTCATGAACCATGTTCATGCTGGCACACGTATGGGCATACAGCTGTGGGTTGCTACAATCGAGAACCTTCCACCAAGTCTGAAGAAGTCAATTTCACTGGAGCATATGGTGGGTAGAATTTATAGCCTAGAAATACCCCTTTCTCTAGCACGTATAATGAAGGGTGGAGGAATAACTGAAATCTTTCTTGAAGAAATCAAAGAATTAGTCTTTCAAGGGCACTTGGGTTCCAAAATTTGCAGCAGAGCTCTCAGTATCCGCTTCAGCCTACTCAAGAGAAAAAGTCAAGTGTTGAAGATATGATACTTCAATACAAGCAAAAGATGGATCAGATAGTGCAGTCGCAACAAGCCTCAATTCAGAATCTTGAAACGCAAATGGGTCAATTAACTAAGGCACTGACTGAAAGGGAGCAAGGGAGATTGCCCAATAATACAGAGATGAATCAAATGAAGTCTACTATGGCATTATCCCTTTGTTCAATGAAGGTGTCGGATAATCCAATTGATGAGTCGACAAGTACACCCAAGGAGGAAGGTGTAGTAGCTGACACGAGAGGCAAGACTCGGGGAGATACATAGTTCGGGCAAGGGAGTTCGAGTTGAGATCAATCTATTAAGGTGCCCAAAATTAAAGTTTATGTGCCACCCATTTCCTTTCCTGAGCAGTTGAAGTGTTCTTATAAAAAATTCTTAGAGGGATTACAAAAGCTACACGAGGATATTCCAATTGCTGAAACTATTACAAATACGCCCAACTATGCCGAATTTTTGAAGGAGATTGTGTTTAAAAAGAAGAAGTTGGAGGCATTTGCAAGAGTTCAGTTTTCTGAGGAGTGTAGTGCAGTACTTCAAGACCGTCTTCCTATCAAACTAATGGATCCAGGGAGTTTTACAGTACCTTGTTATTTTGATAATATTTTAGTTGAAAGGTGCTTTGTGCAAACTTGGTTCCAGTGTTAATCTAATGCCTTTGTCCTTTTTCAGGAAATTAAAGTTTGCTAAAGTCTCACACACAAATATGAGTCTTCAATTGGCAGATCGTACACTTCAATATCCTATTGGCATTGTAGAGGACATGTTTATAAAAGTGGGTAAATTTTATTTTCCTACAAATTTTCTTGTTCTGGATATGGAGGAAGATATTTCTATTCCTATAATTCTAGGTAGAGAATTCTTAGCCACGAGAGGTGCTTTTATTGATATACCTGAGAGGAAACTTACTTTAAAAGTGGGTAAAAATGCACAAGAATTTAAGGTGTTTGAAACTTTGAAATTTCCCTCATATGATGAGTCTTGTTTTCATCTTGATGTTATTAATAATGTTTCTAATGGTGTGTTTATCCATGAGTCATTATTTGAACCATTAGAGGGTGTCACAACTTTGAGTGTGGATAAGAATAGGAAGGACATACATTCTTTGAGCATGGAACAAAACCAAGTATCCGCGCCCCTGTAGGATCTTCGCAAGTATGCTTATTCTGTAGTATAGAAGCATGACATAGTTGTGAAGAAAGAAACCAAGTTGCTTTCTCAACCATACCTTGAGGGCCTTCCAAAGCATAACGTGGAAGCAATGAGATGAGGTGAAACTTTTTATCTTCCTTGAACTTATCTGGCTTTGTCTAGTTGAAAACATAAAACTTAACGCTTATCAGGAGGCAACCCAACTTTCTTTTTAACTTAATTTAATATTTTCCTTGTTTTTGAGATTAGTGGTGGTGTTTATTTCTTCAGGATTTTATTGCTTTCTAGTTTGGCTTCTTTGATAGTGTGTTTGAACCCTATTTATAGTGTTCACTTGTTCTTTTATGTTGATAGGATGGGTTTTTGAATTTGACTATTGGATGGTAACCTGCAACTTCCCTCTCACCTCACTTAGTCTTTGGTACTTCATTTGTTATTAAGGCAGTTTCACTTTCATCTATTTTCTTGATATTATTATTTCTTTATTTTATCCCCAACATTGAGCACAATGTTGTTTTAAGTGTAAGGGAGAAATAAATGGGTGAAGTGAAATTTTTGAATTTTTGGCTCAAATTTTTCAAATTGTGTTCTTATTGTTGATTCCTTAATAGGTAATGGCTTATATTTTGAGTATTATTACTGTTAAAGAGTTATATTTATAAATGTGTTAAGTGTTAAATGATGTGGCCTTCGAAGACTTCTTTGGTGAATATTTGGTATTTTGAAAATTTTCAATTTTTGGCTAATTTTTCTAGGTATTGTAAAAATTTTTCTAGTATTTTTCTTGAGAATTTGGCCTAATTATTAATCTTAGTTCTCTATATTATTAGGATATGAAGTAGGCTTTTGTGCTCTAATTTGTTTGAACTTAAAAGTTTATTTTATTAAAATGAACTATGCTCCATTAGTTGTCATTGCTTAGTAATCAGGGGTTTTCACCTAAAAGGTGCCTACTTTCATGTCAAAAAGTGGTGATAGTTTGGAATATGTAATTGTTAAGCAATGAAAAGTTGAGTAACCGAACTCCTTTATTTGGGAGATGTTGAAGTTCACGTCAAAATATTTGAACAGCTAAGAATTAAGTACGTTCCCTGCGTTAAAATGTGAAAAAAGTTTAAATGTTGGGGAATTTGAAAAAAAAAGAGAAAAATAAAGAAAAAAGAAACAAAAATGTGGATTATAATAATAGCTCATGGATTCTCGTGGTTACATGTTTAAGATTTTGCTTAATAGTTGGGCAATTTCTGGGGAAATGCTTGTTAAATATTTTCTATACTTAATTTAGTTAGTCGGAGTTGAAAAGGTCTATGGTTTTAAAAACAAACCGAAGAAGTATCCATTTGGTTTTTATTATTAACACTTGACACTTGTTTGGAATAGTTTCTTTAATAATGATAGCCTTGAATATAGCCATTGTGTGTGTTTAATGGGTTTTGTTCTTGTACTTGAGGACAAGCACAAACTAAGTGTAAGGGAGTTTGATATGATGTAATTTGTAGTACATTTATGTGCATAAGTCGCTAGTTAACTATATTATTTGAGCTTTATTTTCAATGGAAGCTGCTTAATTTTGCTCTTATATTGTTCTAATAGGTAAAAAGTTCATTTGCAGAGAAAACGGACTAAAAACATGGCACGAAGAAGCAATGGAAGAAGAAACAGGAAGAGTAAGGGGTTTGGCAGGATTGACGTGTTTCAATGTTTTGGCAATAATTTGAACTACCAAGATCGGATTGAGATAATTCTTAATTTTTTTTAAGCTAAGAGAATGCTCTATAATTCTTATGAGACATTAAAGTCTGGTTCTCATGTTTTCATAGGCAAAAATCCAAATTACTAAAGTATAATTTCGTTGTGATACTCTTCTGACTAGTTCTCAGTATTTTGGACATACTCAATGTCTAAACCTCCAAATGATATGATTCTTATGGCATTGCAAGACTAATTCAAAGGATTACAACTTTTATATTTTGAGTAAGAGCTGATTCAATCTCGTTAATAGAAATTTTGGTTTCAAATTAGATCAGTATGCATATCCCAAGCATTCCATCCACGGATCACCATCTGATTTAATTTTTTTTCAATAGGCCAGTGTTGATTTTGGTCTTCCTGCCGGTGTTTTTCTGGTCTCAACTTTGGCGCCAGAGTTTAGGCTGGAGTTGGCACCAAAGTTCATCGGAAAAAAATGTGTGAAATTGTAGTTTTTCAACTCCAATAAACCCAATCCTATCCCGTTTCGGATAATACTTTAAGAAACTACAAATAGGGGCTATTTAGGATATTTTTAAGTATGGAAAACATTGGCCTAATTTAGTTTTAATATCTTGTCATAGTTTATTAGTGAGAAAGCAAGATCAAACGGAGGCGAATCAAGGAGCATGCAAGGAGAAGACGGGAGCAAGCAATTGAGAACTTTACTCACTCTTTTTCTTATCTTTATAGCAACATTTTGAATTCATGGTTTTGATTTCCTAATTATGTTGAGCCAAATTGTTTCTAGGGTTAGGGTTTTTATGAAACAATTTGATTAATTTTTCTAATTTAATTTCTTGCCTTTTGTTATGATTTATCTATCTTGATTTTAATTACATGTTTATGCCTGATCACTATAAATATGATTTTTTGGATTTGTATCAAACTGAGAGGCAAAATACAGTCGTGCACTAGGTAAATAAATTTACTTAGCCTAATCACGATAATATGTTAGGATTTGTATGACACACTTATATCAATAAAGTTCTTAAAAGGTTTAATTGAACACTTGCGATCTCGAGAGAGACGTAGTATTTCATTAGGTACATTTTAGTCGTATCAAGAGATAATCTGAAATATAATTGTACGAAATGTTCATGATTTTGTTAAGAAATTAACTAGATAATTTATTCAAATTTTAGATTAAAACCTGAAACCCTAGACTCAAGTCTATTGTTTTCTCCTAATCACTATGTTATTTGAATTGATTATTATTTTATTACTTAGTTAAAAAATACAACTCCTTGAATTTAAATTTTGTCATTTTATTAGAATAATTAAAGTAGAAAATTAATTCATCCCTATGGGTTTGAGGTGGCAATATGGATAAATGGATCATAATTGGTTTTGACTTAATGGATGGTGGATGAAATTTATCCAATCCATTTAATAAATGGATCTAAATGGATGGATCTAAATGGATTAAATAAAAACCAATTATCCATTTATAATCCATTTAAATATTTTGGTTATTTTTTTTTGTATTACCATTTCTTGTAATATAAAGATACTTTTTTATGTACTTTTTGAAGATACTTCTTAATGCATTTAATACAGAAAAACCATCAGAAATTAGACTCAATTCAAGAAAAGCTCCACATAATTTAGCTTCATTGACCATGATTATAATAGAAGCATCGTTTCCTACTTGCACCACTTCTCAACGGTTATTTAATTCTTTGGACAAGCCAACTCAAGCTAGCTGTGATGTGCGGCTTTAGTCGACAAATTCGAGATTTCAGTTAGCTAATAAGTTTCGCTACTTTTATTTGATTTTTAAATAAATGGATATATGTGGTTTTTGTGGATAATCCATATAAATCCATTTAATTTAATGGTTTAACTTTGGTCAACCATTTAAAACCAATACTATAAATGGATAATCCAAATCCATTTAATTATGGATTATATGGATGGATAAATGGATTTCAATCCAAATTGCCACCTCTAGGTTTGACCTCGGAATACTCTAGAAAATTTATTACCACAATCGGCCCTGTGCACTTGCAGGAATTCATTGATCACTAATCACTTAAGTTGTGTACGTAAAGTATTGGTTTCGTATTAAGAAAAGGGTTAATAATCATTAATCCCCTTAAAATATACCCCATTTTCACTTTACCTTCTAAACTTTTTTTTGTTCACTTTTATTCCCTAGTAAACAAAATTACCCCTCTTTTATTCTAAACTCTTATTTTTTATTCTCTCATTTGTTTTTTTTCTTTCCCCTTTTTTCTTCCTGTATTTTCTTTCTTTCTTTCTTTAATTCTTCCTCTTTCCCACTAGAAATGTCATCTTAGTTATTGAAGCTAAAAAAAGCAATTGCAAAGATCTATCTTCTCTTCAAATAATTGAAAATATTTAAACCACTTTCTTAAAATACCATTTTTTAACCTCTCAATTCTTTTGCTTTTTCCCCTTTTCATTTCAATTTCTCATTTTAGTCTTAAGAAAATATCACAAGATGAACTTGTAAACTGATTAATAATCACTAATTGCAATTTGCGACATATGGCATCATACAAAAGATCGAAATTCGATTTTGATACCTTTTAAAACTTCATCCAAAAATGAAATTACAAATTCAAGATAAAGTTTTTCATTGAAATGGAGTTTTCTACTGGGAAGGATGGAAAAGAGAATAAAGAAGAAAGAGAAAAAGAAATAAAAGAAGGAGAAAAGAGGAAAGGAAAAAAGATAAATGGAAAGGTAATTTTGTCCTATAGAGAATTAAGTGTCAAAAACTAAAGGTTATGGAATAAAGTAAGAAATGGGGTACATCTTAAGGGGGTTAATTGTAATTAAATCTTAGGAATATATTTGTTTGATCTTGAATTCAACATTTGTAAGCACCATAGGCAAGAACAATCAACTAACGACTAATATGAACTTAAATTGATTCGCTACTGTCATAAAAATAAAAATAAAAAAACAAAACTCTAATTTGAACGTGAAATACAAATTTTGCAAACTAAAAATGCTTCTTTGATCTCAAATCGACTATGACTGGCATAATACATTTAAAAAACCAATTTATTATGAGCTTTACAAATTTATTATTTCAAAAATGTATAATTAGGAGCTAATATTCAGCCGTTCACTTGAATTTCATTTGATCATTAATTTAACATAATTAACAACAGTAAGAAAAGTACTTGCATAAAAAAGTACCCTAACTTGTATGTGAAGTACCTCATTCTGGATAGAGAAAGTGTTTATTTGGCCTCAAATTGAAGTCGAGTTATTCAATTGGTTATGCTACCTCAAAAAAATTGCAATAATGTGATGTTTCATTGTCCTCACATGGAAACCTTTTAGTGATTTCTCTATTTTACCCTAGTGTTTATCAAAAGTGTTCATTGACATACATTAAAATGAATGTCAATATCTTCTATAGTACACATTGCTAATCAATGAAGAAAAAATGATTCTTTTTCAATATGTGGGGGAAGGTTGGGTTGGGTGGTACGGGGAGAGGGAGTGTAAGCAAGAGGTCTTAGGTTCGAGTCCTCCTGCTTACACTACAAAAAAAAAAAAAAAAGATTCTTTTTCAATATGTATCCTAAGGTTGAATAAATTCTATTTGTCAATCCCTATCTTTATTATCACACCATCTATGAAAATTTATTTAATCGCCAGAATAAATTAATTAACAACTGTAAGAAAAGTACTTATACTTGGATATAAAGTATCCTAACTCGTATGCAAAGTTCCACATTTTGTATAGGAAAAATGTTTATTTGGACTCAAATTTAAGTTGAGTTATTCAATTAGTTGTGCTACATAAAAGAAATTGTAATATTGCGATGTCTCGTTGTCCTTACATGAAAACCTTTTAGTAATTTCTCTACTTTATCCTCAATTAATAATCAATGAAGGAAAAATAATTCTCCTTTAATATATAAGGTTAGATAAATTCAATTTGTCATATATCTTCTCTATGACCCCATCTATGAAAATTTATTTAATAACAAGTACAAATTGATTAACAACTGTATGAAGAGTGCTTGTACTTGTACACAAGTGCGACAGCCCCACCTTCCCCTAAGGCGAACCAAAGGGGTTAGCGGACTGCCTGCCCAACTCTCGCCAGGACTAACGGTTCAGTTTAGAGTGATCGAATACGTTCCGGACCATACATCGCGCGTAAACAAGTCAAAATCCCAAAATAAAAAAAAAATGAAATCGGAGTCGGCCATGAATAGGAACCGACACGGCAAAACCCAACCAAACGTCAAGCAAATATTTACATTTCAAAATTTAGCATATACAACTCAAAGGGGCATACCAAAGTGATTCAAAAGTGGATACATGTACGGTTTGCCAAATCCAAAGAGAAACGGACCCAAAAGTACATTTAGGGTTTAAATCAATGAGCTATACAAAAGATATGTCCAACTAGCTCAATTCGGCAACCGATTATCAAACCCAGTCCAAAAGTATTTATTTTCCTGTAAGGAAAACAAAAAGGAACAGAAAGGGGTGAGCTTGCGCTCAATGAGGTACCAGACATATAGCAGAAAAATCATGGCATTACACGTTATACAAATCAGATATACATGCCCGCTATAAAGTAAGACAGGTAAACACAAGGATTCAAATAGGAAGGATACAGGTGGCTCTCAGGAGCCAGCTTTCCAGTGCAGTACTTGATCCAAGCCGGTTGACTCTCCGTCAACGTATATAGAACCAACGCGTCCGTAGACCCCACTTTACCCCAAATTCCGTCCACCAAACACCCCTTTACCGGGCCCGCTCACCTCAACAGAAACAGAAATGGTAATACTCGAGTATACCGGAATCAAGGGTCTCAATACCCAAAGATCCCAAAACAGACTACCGTGGTTCGTTATCTAATCGTCCAGGCCCTTGCCGGCCCGACTCGAATAACTTAGCCACAGGATTTGAGCTCATAGGTCACCGAAAGGTCGTTGGTTACAATTTTCCAAACGACGTCCGAACAGATACAGATACAGATACAGATACAGATTCAGATTCACACCAAAATTTGGCATATGAACAGACAAGAGAACGAGTGTGATAAAATACACCCTCATCTCAAACAAATTAAACAGATTGCAGAGCAGAAATCAAGTTAAACAGCAATGGAGGGGAGTGGTACACTCACCGGTTCAAGTACAGATACCTCAAAAGTTTTCACTTCGAATTAGCTTTAATCGCCAAGAAACCCTAAAATAATCAAAGTAAACCAATTGAAGGTTTCACATCCAGAATCGAGTAAACAGAATGCACATGTGAGGTTCGACTACTAGTCGTATGCCTTGCCAAATAATTACTAATGCAATGGTGCAAAACATGACTTTTGGGAACAAAAAGGTAACATGAAGGGTCTGTTTGGTTGGAAGTAAAATGTTTTCCTTGGAAAAATATTTTCCGTGGAAGTAATTTTCCATGAAAATCATTTCCCTTTCATCATTTTCAGGTGTTTGGTTAGCTTATTGAAAATATTTTCTTACTTCATTTTTCTGGTGTTTGTTTAACTTTTGAAATATTTTTACTTTTATCTCTATCTTTACTTTCTACACATTATAACTACATACTTCTTCCCATGCAAAATAAGAAAATTTATCTCATTGTTTAACTTTAAAAAATCTTGGAGAAATGTATATATGAACAAAAAATATCTCCTTATGCTGGCCATTTAGTGTCAAATATCAATCACATGCAATGCTTATTGTGACATATATCTTGCACTCTCACTGCTGAAAGTTCTCTAGAAAATAATGTCCCTATTATACATAATTAATTACTAGCATAGGATGAGCAGGATGATGTTCTTTTTTTATTTTGAATATACTAGGGGGAGGGTTGGGGTGGGTTGGGTGGTATGGGGGAGGGAGTGTAAGGAAGAGGTCTTGGGTTCGAGTTCTCATGTTTATACTAAAAAAAAAAAGAACATACTACAAAATGTTTTCAATAAGTTTGGAACATACTACAGGCGGGATGCATGCATTTCGGAAAACAACTTCAGTAAGTTAGGAAGGGAAGTTGTTTTCCATAAGATGAGTGAAAATATTTTACATAGGAAAATGTTTTCAGTAACTTTTGTGCAACCAAACACGGGAAATTAGGAAAATATTTTCCTGGAAAACATTTTCACCTGAAACAAACGGACCCGAAGACCTAAACTCAAACAACCCAAAAGTCCTTCATTTCTATCACAAGCCAATTCAAACTTAAAGGAACCAAACGGCCTAGAAAATTGGACAGCACTTCCCCTAAATTTCTTACTTTTCCAGCCATCAAGGCTTCATTATTTTCCTCAATCAATTCCCAAAGTCGTACTCAATATACATTCATCACCACAGCCGTTTAATAGGCTCAAGGTTATCCAAGTACAAAAGTTAACTAGGGAAATGACCGGAAATAAAAGTCAAGCCCTAGAATATTCCAATAAGCACAAGAAGACTCGATTACAAGTCATAAACCAATGCCAACACAACCACAATAGGGTTCCATAAGCATATACAAGCATTACAAGAAACCAGAAAATTCGGAAATGCAATTAGCTTTAGCCCTAAGAAAAACAGTTTTGACGTCATTTTGCGGTTTCGGCACCAATGGCACTACGATTATCGGATAAAGGTGCAAGACCCACCGTTTCGAAGCTAAAATACAGGGCTACAATATTACAGAAGGTCACTCAGCCCAGTTTCGAGTGTAACAAGGTTAAAAATACCATAGACTACACCAGAATCGCAAAAACAGGTTTACAAAATGCATTCCGGCGTAAACATCATAACTCAGCCTACACAAGTCCAAATCCAGAAATTCTAAAGCCACTTGAAAGCTTAGAAACAGGGTTACATTTCATCAGAAGACTTCAACAACCAATTCCAAAGCAATTCCAGCCAAAACAACCAATTACAGTCGCAGTTTTCCAATTCTGGGTAAACCAGAACAGCAAGGGTAATTTCAACATTTCTCATGCTACGCTACTCCGATTGACCTGAAATTTTGTAGGCACCTCTAAAATGTCATTCCCTACAACTTTTATGTTTTAAGCCAAGGCCAATTCGGCCTCTAACTAGGAGAAAAAAAATCGGGCAGAATGTTCTTATCAAAAGCCCTAATTTTCTGAAATTCTTCCAAACCAGAAATTGATTGCAATTGCTCACTTTTTCCACCTCCTAGAGTCATTACATACCATTTCCCTTCATCATAGATAGCCACACAATCATGCTTATATTAAAACAGCAAAATCCCCAAAAATAATAAAACTTCATCATTTCAACCACAAATCAAGAAATAATCCATAAACTTGCATCTCATACTACCACTAAGCATGATTTAAGCATCAATTAAAGGAGGAGGGTGGTTCTTCACAACTTACCTTAGAAACAAGAGAGAGAGAGCTATTGGTCCTCTTAGCTTTTCAAATAACTCCACAAAACAACTCACTATCACTCCCTTAAGTGTTTCTATGGAACAAAAACAAGTTTAGATGGTTGAATTCTTGGATTTGAGCAAGAGAGAATCAAGAAGTTGAAGAGGTTTTCTTTCTTCCTTTCCTAGAGAGAAATTCGGCCAAGCTTGAAGAAAAATGGAAGATATTTGGTCAATTTTTGGTTTTATTTAGTAATTGGTAAAAGGTTGAATAGTAAGTCAAAACAAGATTTAATCATATGGTGACACATGTCCCTCTCATTAATTCATGCCTAACTTGTTTTTGTCTTTCTCACACCTATGCACTTGGTACCTCTAAATATCTCATAACACCCGGTAAATTAAATCCAGTATCCAAAACTTAACCTAACTGGCCGAATTTTTCCGAACTTTTCGCATTAGCGGGTCCCACGTCCGTTATACGTTCTTAATTTTTCAAAAACTATCCGATACTAGGAAAATCATCTAAAAACTACATTTACTCATAAAAATTATCTAGAATTTTTCCTAATCAAGAAAATATAGAAAATATGCCATTAAAGATAATAAAACCTAGAAGATGGAAAAGTTACGGGTTCTCACAACAAGAGTACCCCAAATATGTATATGTAAAGTAGCCTGTTTTGTGTAGAAGAAATGTTTATTTGGCTTCAAACTGAAGTCCGGTTTTACAATTGATGTGCTGCATCAAAATTTTGAATGTTGTTGAAATCTCATTTTACTCGTATCAAAACCTTTTAATAATTTTTCATTTCATCCTTGTGTTCCTCAATGTAAACATTAATTTTCATTGAAGTGAACATTACTATTTATTAAAGTGCATATCGCTAATCAATGTAGGAAAAATGATTCTTGTTTATAACAAATACAGTGCAGAGGTTGGGCATTCACACATTCTCTACTATAGCACCGTGTAGTCATGTACCTGAAACCAATTTCAATATGCCAACCTAAAATGAGGCAAACGCCACAAGTCACCAATTCAAACGAAATACTAAAATAAGTCGCTAATAGTAAATGCAATAATGGAATAAAGAAACAACAAGAACTTTTTAATCTCCAATTTTCAAACTTAGGGGAAAAAAAGAGTAAAAAAACCAAGATACATTGGTGTATGACTGGAGTGTGATTGAGATAGGAAAAATGGCTAGGGACATGTTAGGAAATTGACTTAATTTCTTTTAGTCAAGATCCCTATTTGGTGTGAGAAGTAACTAGTTTCCTAATTAGATTTAGTTACTTGAAATAGTAGTCAAGGAAACTCCTATTTAGTTTAGAATTTAGATGTTATTTCCTATTCTGTATAAATCTATGAATTAGTATTGGATTCCAATTGTTATTTGGTTTTTGGTCAAGTAAAATTCTCTATAAATAGGTAGGTTGACATACTACAAAGACACACAAGAAAGGAGTGAGAGAGTTCTTAGTGGGTAATAGGGTTATACAAGAGTTGGGGCTTGGAAATCAAGTTGTAATCTTGTGGTGTTTTTCCTCTCATAATAAGAATAAGTTTCTCTCTTCGCGGACGTAGGCTTGGTGATTAAGCCGAACCACTTTAATTCTTGTGCGTTGCTCATTATTCGAGCTAGATATTATTTTCTATTAAATTGTTGGTCTTTTTCTTTTTCAAATAATTGGCCTGATACCCTAACAAATGGTGTCAGAGCTCCATTGGGGTTTTGGTTAATTATTTGAAATTGAGTGGGTGGTGGTATACCATGGGGTTTGGAACTATACAGTTTCCAATTCAACCGTTTAATGGAACTACAAGTTTCACTCTTTGGCAAAGAAGAGTGAATGATGTTCTAGTTCAACAAGGTTTGGCAAAAGCATTGACTGAAAAGAACAAGAAACCAGAGAGCATAAATGATGATGAGTTTGAGGAGTTGAGCGCAAGGTGTGCGAGCACGATTCGGCTCTATGTGGCGGACAACATCATAAATAATGTGATAGATGAAGAAGATTCTGCAGCAAACCTCTGGAAAAAATTGAAAAAGCTTTATCTGGCTAAAAGCTTATCCAATAAGTTGCATCTAAAGCGGCAACTTTATGCACTAAAGATGGAGGAGGGTGGTAGTCTCATGGATCACATGAATATGTTCAACGAAATTTTGGATCAACTCCAAAAGGTTGGCGTGGATATTGAGGAAGAAGATAAGGCCCTTTTACTTCTTATCTCAGTCTCTGATTCTTACGAAAGTGTCGTGACAACCCTGTTATATGGGAAGGACACTTTAGAGTTCGAGAATGTGCAGTCTTCTTTGTTGGATCATGAAAAACAAAGGAAGGCAAACCAAGATGTGACACAAGAAGCTACTTTAATTGCTTGAGGTGAGAATAAAAGAGGAAAATAATTTGACGGTGAATCTAAGGCAAGTGGTTCAAAGGCCAAGAGAAAGGGTGGAATCCAGTGTTTTGATTGCCATGAGTTTGGCCATATCAAAAGATATTGCCCTCATCGAAAGAAAAATGATGAGAATGACTTTGATAATGTGGCTGGATATGCATCGGGTGTAGATATTCTCACAATCTCCAAAGGTAATAATACTTCTTCTCGTGATAGTTGGATTTTAGATTCTGGATGTGTTTCACATGGTTGCTCCAGGTTAGATTATTTTGATACTCTCCAAAGAAAGAAGGCATGTTTTATGTCCTTGGATGATGGATCTACTTGTCAAGTCAAAGGTGTTGGAGTGGTGAAAATCAAAATGTTGAATGGAGAGATTCGCTCTTTGGATGGTGTGGCTTATGTCCTAAAGTTACGAAGGAATCTAATTTCTTTGAGCCAGTTAGATTCCGAGGGTTACCATTTTTCTGCTGCAGGTGGAGTCTTGAAAATCACACATGGCGAGACGGTCTTGTTGATGGGGAAGAAGTATGGTAATCTGTACCATTTGAATACTTCAATGGATTGGGAGCGGAAGGGGATCCGAGAATACTCTCAAATTACAAATGGTGGTGAGAGGAAAAATCCTACTATGGGAGAGGGTGAATTGAGGCCCCTCTCGCGAGTCAACTAGATGTTGGATTCAGTTAGTTACACACGTTCATTTGCCGATTGAATCAATTGAAAACAAAACCGTATTGATTCGGGTGTGTAGTTAGGCACCAAGGTACTTGGTGGGAAAAGGGAAATGGAGTTTTTTAGATGGTTTGCTGTATTTGCTAAAAGAAATATTCGCCAAGGTGGAAATTTGTTAGGGAATTGGCTTAATTTCTTTTAGTCAAGAACCCTATTTGGTGTGGGAAGTAACTAGTTTCCTAATTAGATTTAGTTACTTGAAGTAGTAGTCAAGGAAACTCCTATTTGGTTTAGGATTTAGATGTTATTTCCTATTCTGTATAAATCTAGGAATTAGTATTGGATTCCAATTGTTATTTGGTTTTTGGCCAAGTAAAATTCTCTATAAATATGTAGGTTGGCATACTATAAAGACACACAAGAAAGGAGTGAGAGAGTTCTTAGTGGGTGATAGGGTTATACAAAAGTTGGAGCTTGGGAATCAAGTTGTAATCTTGTGGTGTTTTTCCTCTCATAATAAGAATAAGTTTCTCTCTTCGTGGACGTAGGTTTGGTGATTAAGTCGAACCACGTTAATTCTTGTGCGTTGCTCATCATTTGTGCTAAATATTATTTTCTATTAAATTGTTGGTCTTTTTCTTTTTCAAATAATTGGCCTGATACCCTAACAGGACAAGATTAGCAGACACCATGGAATCACGATAATTGTTTTAGTGAAACTTGTTGAATTGGAGGTCCCAATGAATCATATCTTGTAAAGTTTTGGACATGAAAGTTTCTTTCCTTCTTGTTGAGGAATTTCATTGTTGTAAATACAAATTCGGGGTTGTTATTGGTGTTGATATGAAGACTTGTTAACAACAACGGACCAAAGATTACCACTAATTTCGTCGGCAGGGGACAGCCAAATATGTTCATCTTCAGTTTATTTCCTTTGATTTCATTTTTAAAAGTGTCCGACAAATGATTAACACTAGTCTCGTTATGTTAAAAGTGTTCTATAATAGACCAACCTTAGTTTCCATGTGATATACCATTATTAAGACTTTATTGTTAATACACGTTAACTATCAAATATTTACCTTAAGAAATATTACTTTTTATGTAAGTTTTCTAAGACAAACAAACTCTTAGTTTCTTTTTATTACTTAATGTTGGAAAAAATTATACAAATAGGAAAAAAAGACAAATAAAAGAAAATTCAATCATGGCTAGAATTTTAACTTTTCCAACTTCATTCAACTCATTTCAAACATCCACCATTTTTAAAGGCAAGTCTAGTTTTTTCTCCCTTACACTTTCTCCAGTTATAAGTCAATTCATAACTAATTAAGCAATAAGATCAATGATGATTTTCTTGCCCATTATTGATCACATATATTGAGAGAAGTATAGTTCGAGAAATTGGTGTTAATTCAATAATAGATGCATTTGATCAAATAAAACCATCAACGAACACTATTTAAAATGCCATGTATTGATAAGAGAGTAGTGGAGAGTTCAACTTTCATATTTTGCTTTATACGCTTTATTTTTTTATTAAAATTTGTATTTGTTAATCATCATCTATTAAACTTTCATTTTAAGTCAGTGTCTTTCATTTTTCATGATTTTGTTTTTTGTTCCTTGCTTGACTAGAATCTTGCATCCGTCCCTGCTTGTTAAGTTCTTTGAGATTTGTTTGTTTTAACAGACTTGGAGATTTGGATAAATTTGGTTTGAACTTAATTATAATATTAATTATTGAATAGTGACTTATTCCCTCTTTAGGAATTTGTTCAAAGTTATATCCTACTTAGGAGTATTGATTCTTCTGGTTTCATATTCCAAATTCTCCCAATATATTTTCCTTGATGAATATAAGGAAGATAGAATGATAAAGTGCCAAGTTTATATATTTTATTTCTCTGATACTTAGTCTTTCGTTTAAATTAAAAGCTTAATAAAAAGATTTATGTTGTATTTTATGATTTGGTAAATTTCGAAGTATCAAAGAGTCTATTTGACCAAAATTGGCAATTTGATGCAGCTTTAGAACATTGACTGTAACTAGAGTTCTAGACCTCCATTTGGGATGATTCTTAGTGCTTGGATAGCTGAAAGGAAAATCTACAAATGTCTTGAAGGGGGAAAAAAAAAGAGTAAACTTTTCCTACACTGACAGTGTATACACTATCATCGTTGGATTCATGACATGTATGCAAAAGTTGAATTTCAAATTTAAATTTTGCGTAATTGTCAACTATCCAACGCTGATAGTATATACACTGTCAATGTAAAAAAGATTAATCCAAAAAAAAAACAAGAAATTGAAATGCAATTTTAAAACTGCAATCCTAAAGCAATCACAGTTTTTACTTCATATCTAGAATTATAGACCTTCAATACATGCAAAGGCAAGCCGTTGGAAAGCTAAGATCGAAATTTACAACTTTTGTAAACGACTCAAATCGAAATTATGCTGTCTTGAAGCAGAAAGTAGCCACCAAACTGGGGTACATAATCTATTGTGGGCTGAATTTGCTATTGAGACAGTCATGTTTTCAAGCCCATAGCTCGAGCTATACACCTTCTGAGGCCATAGGCTCACAAAATAATCAATATAAGCCACAAGGACTTTCTCAATTGAATATAACCACGAAAAGACAAAACAAATCCTGAGGCCAGAAGACGAAATAGAAGAAACGGAACTAGAGGCTTTTTATTATCTCTCTGAATCTTTTCTTTTCTCTCCACATCGATAGACCAAAACCTATGGTCTTTATATAGATTATTAAGTACCAAAATCCTATTGAAATTTAAACTATCAAAATATACTAGTAATAGGAAATCACAACTAAACAACAAACCAAATACTAAACAGACTCGGTTTAATAATCCTACATTGTTTCGCTTAAACCAATGCCTTCAAATCGCATCATACCAAGCATCTTCTTCAAACTTAAGAAATAGTTCCACCTTCAATGATTTCGTGAAAATGTCGGTCACTTGATCTTCATTGTTACAATAATGGCAATTTCCTAATCTTGAATTAGTTCATGAACGAAGTGAAATTTGATATCAATGTGCTTGCTTCTTCCATGAAATATTGGATTTTTTGACAGCTCAATAGCAGACTTGCTATTGCAATAGATCTTGGTAGAATCAATTTGTTCATGCCATAGAAAATCAAGCATTTTTCTCAACCATAATGCTTGAGTAGCACTATGTGTAGTTGCCATATACTCTATTTTTGCTGTAGATAATGTCACCATTTGTTATTTCTTAGAAGACCATGAAAATACATCACTGCCTAAATAATAGGCATAGTTTGATGTACTTCTCCTTTGAATCATGTCTCCAACCCAATCACTATCTGTAAAGCTAACAAGACTAGAATTGCTAGCAATGTGATTAGCGTAGAGACTCCATAAACCTACTAATTAACCCAACACCAAAAGCAATGTCAAGTCTTGTCGACGTCAAGTATCTCAGGCTTCCAACAAATCTCCTAAAATTAGTTGCATCAAAAAATTCACCACTGCCAGCTTTCACCAATTTCAACTTTTCTTCAACTGGAGTCAACATAGGTTTGGCAATATCCATTTTAAACCTCTTCAATATGTTACTTGCATATTTTTTCTGTGCAATAAATATGCCATCATCTGTTTAAAAAACCTCAATGCCAAGAAAATATGACATTAATCTCAGGTCAGTCATTTCAAAATGACTAATCATAGGCTCCCTGAATTCAGAAGTCACTTTGGGATTATTGCCAATAAAAATTAGATCATCCACATATACGCATATAATAAAAATATCACCACTAGGATTGAACTTGAAATACAAAGTATACTCATATGGATATCTGTGAAATTCATTCCCAACAAAGTAAGAGTCAATACGAGTACTCCATGCTCGAGGAGCTTGTTTCAGACCACATAAATCCTTCTTTAATTTGTAAACTTTATTTTCTTTGCCTTTCTTCACATAATTTGTAGGTTGCTCAACATATACTTCCTCTTCAAGAATTCCATTCAAAAAGGTAGATTTCACGTCCATTTGATAAATTTTCCAAGAATTATTGGCAACAATAGATATAATCATGCAAATAGTGTCAAGTTTGGCAATTGGAGCAAAAACTTCAAAATAATCAATACATGCCTTTTGCTTGTATCCTTTAACCACCAATTGGCTATACTTGGTCTTGTAGACCCATTTGACACCAATTGGTTTCTTCTCATATGAAAGTATAGCCAACTCCCATGTCTTATTTTTCTCAATTGCATGCATCTTCTCATTCATTGGTTGATTCCAATGATAATCTTTGATGGCCTCCTCAAAGGTAACTGGATCACAATCTGTACATAAAACAAAGTTTACAATATGTTTATCAAACAATTCATTATTGTTACCAACAACATAATTCTCCAAGCGAGCTGGCATACGATGCTCTCATTGTGAACGATTAGATGATTACACAGGACTTGACTACATCCCAGAAGATGAAAAATTACCAGTATGTTGTCTAGACTGCTCTACTGGTTGATTAGAAGAATTCCCTTCATTCAAATAAATTAGCATTAGTGGATTCTTTGGTGTAGAATCTGTGACTCAGACCAATCCCAAGCTCCTTGCTCATCAAATATGACATTTCTGCTAATAATCTTTTTTTTTTAACAAATGTAGCAATATTATTGATTCGAACCAAAATTTACAATAGTAGCAGAAATTACGCAAACCCAAACCCTATAACATCTTGAACTTCCTCATTGAAGGCACTCCTAGTTTATCTAGCCGGATTGCACCACGAGCCATCTGTGGAATCATTCGGATGTGGTAATAATCACCTTTCCTGTATCTGGATTAAACAGCCTGTCAATGACGGAGCCAGGGGGCCATGTTTTGAAAATTTTAATTCATAGTATGTAAATATATGTACAAGACAAAGTTGGCCTCCCTAATTTTTTACAATTTTAGTTTATATTATAAGAGTTTATATATATATATATATATCTATATCTATGTGTGTGTGTATGAATTAGCCACCTTTGATTTAATTTTTTCTTCAAAACAAGTTATTTATTTTTTTATTGTGCTAATTATTTAACGTTCAAAAAATTAAACATATAATTTGATGCTCCATAGTAGATTCACCCAATTTGATATATTATAATAAAAGACTCAATTCATAATTATCAATTGACTAAAATGAAAATAATTATTTTATTGGTCCATATACAAATATACAACTTAGCCTAATTGATAAAAAATTTAAAATTAGTGATATATCCTCTTGTTGACCCATATACAAATATACAAATAATTACTTGAAGGCTTGGTGAAAACAAGAAATTGAGTGATCTATCCTATTGTTGACAAATTGATTATATTTGTTTTTACTCTTCATGTATCAACTGCAACTAAAGAACCGGCATTTTCAATTATCAATATAATTAAAACAAAGCTCCAAAAGAAGATAAAATGTTATAAGACAAAATTATCTTAATATTTTATGTTCAAAATAATTTTCATCTATTTAAATATATGACATCTTAAAATAGCAATATTAACGTTAATGATAAAAGTATGTCTATTTCATAAATATGTAGCATAGTCATAACAAAAATTAGAACAAGGAATAACCTTTGATTAAATATCTTATAACATCACAAACTAAGAGAGTTTGTTTTGTTCAAAGTAGTTTGTGATGTTATAAGATATTTAATCAAAGGTTATTTCTTGTCCTAATTTTTGCTATGACTATGCTACATATTTATGAAATAGATATACCTTTATAATTAAAATTAATATTGCTATTTTAAGATGTCATATATTTAAATAGATGAAAATTATTTTGAACATAACATATTAAGATAATTTTGTTTAGAAAAATTTTGGCCTTCCTCCCAAGGAAAAAATCCTGGCTCCATTCTACGGTCTATAGAATGAATATTTTCAATTATGAAGATAATCAAAACAAAGCTCCAAAACAAGATAAAAGATAATTTCTTGAATGATTGCCTAACAATGCACATAAAAAAAGGGAGTTGTTTGAAAATTTTGCATTGATTCAATTATAGATGAATTTATTTCTATGAAAGAACGTAAAGCTCAATTTACTTTTAATAAAAGAGAATGAAATTTCAAGATATGTTAACATAATTTTATCTTTTTTTAATTGAAAATAATTATATTTATATTGCATAGATAAATTTTGTTTTTGCACAAGTGACATATTGGAGCATCTTCTCATAATGTGCAATTTAGGTGGTTTGTGATGTTATAAGATATTTAGTCAAATGTTATTTCTTGTCTTACTTTTAGTTATGACTAAGCTACATGTTTGTAAAATAGATATACCTTTATAATTAAATTTAATATTTGAAATTTTAAGATGCCATATATTTAAATATTTTGAACATAACATATTAAGATAATTCTGTTCGGAAAAAATTTTTTGCCCCCCTAAGGAAAAAATCTTGGCTCCGCCACTGCAGCCTATAACATTTGATTTCATGACTATAACCAAGAAAGATACATTTTTCTGCTTTGTCATCCAACTTCTTCCTAACAGCATCTGAAACATAGGAATGGGTAAAACAACCAAATACTTTTAAATGTGAAATATTTGGTTTGTTACTAGTTTATAATTCCTGTGGTGCCTTTCCAAAATTACATCGCGTAAGAGACCTATTAAAAACATATACAACACAAGTAATGGCTTCTGTCCAAAAATCTTTAGGCATGTTTTTGGCATGCATCATTGATCTCACTATATCCACTATAGTTGGATTTTTCTCTCTGCTATTCTATTCTACTGAGAAGTGTATCTAGCAGTCAATTGGTGTTTAATCTCATGTTTCTCCAAAAAATATCACAGACAGTAAACTTAGTGCCTTTGTCAGTTCTTAAAATTTTAATAAATTGGCCACTTTGCTTCTTAGCATACACTTCAAAACTCTTAAAAATATCACAAGTTTTAGATTTAATCTTCAAAAAATATATCCACATTTTCCTGCTAAAATCATCAATGAAGGTAATAAAATCTTTACTACGACCATTGGAAGATACCTCAATTAAGCTCAGGTTTGAATTTATCAATTCCAACATATGACTAGCCCTCCAGTCTTACCTTTAGAAAAAGTTTGACGGCCCTACCTTCTCCTAGGGCGTACCCTAGAAGTTAGCGGACCGCCCACCTGGCTCTCGCCGAGACTCATTCACTAACATTAACTTCAGAGGTAACAATTCTCATTAATCATCCAAACATCCATTCTTAATACTTCTTAGTAAGACAAAAGCTTTATCTACAAATTACAAAAGTGAATCATCCAAACGGTCATTCTTAAGTACATCACCAACTAGTGTGAAATATAAATCTATCCATTAAGAGATACAAAATGCAGGTCTTAACATCAATATATAACATTAGACCTCCCAAAACACTCTAACTCTACTTGATCATCCTTCAGACTTCAACCCCTATAAGGAAAATAAAACTAAAAGGCTGAACTAAAACTCAGTGAGGTTTGCCGAGCAAGTAACATTTAATAAACACTTAAATCAGTACAATTAAGCAAGTAGTGCACATTTCACTGTACAATCACTTTCATTAAATAATTGAGGAAACACTTCACTAAACAATCACTTTTTAAAGGATATGGTGCTTGCATTAGAGCCACTTCAATGTCATTGAGCATTCATTTTAGTGTCAAGAGACACTCATTTCACTATCATTGTACATTCATTTCAATATCATTGCACATTCCGCCAATTCACCTCCTTATGTCCTCCAAAATAATAAACAATCCCCTACATTCAATAATCAATTCAATAGTCTTTCCACCTCATGGTAATACTCGAGTATACCGAAACATTTATCCAAAGCTACCATCCTACCCGACCAAGCCCTTTGCTGACTCGAATAGTCCGTTGAACAAAGGGTTTTGGAGCACAGTTCAGTCAATGTGATAAAGTACACACATACGGCTTATATTCATGCACATTTACAGTATCATTCAATCAATAATCGACCTTCGATCTCAACTAAGTCGAGTGCGATAAAGTACACCCCCGACTTAGAAGGCGAGGGACCATTGATATACACATCACAATAAATCACTAGCAATATTCAAAACAAGAACATTTCTCGCGTAAATTCATTTAAAGAAACATAACCAGTTAAACATATACATTCGACAACACTCACCAAATATCCAAATGAACTACTCTTGAGTCTCGAGTCGGTTTCCTGGTTCACAACTACTTCCTGGACAAGTTCATAATTCCAAAGTAAATGTATAATTTGTAGATGTTCACTTATTATTTATTATCCTATTATTTGATCGATTAAAGTCAAGTTTGACCTTAAAATACAAATATACTCTATATTTATCCCCCAATATTTATTCCACATTTTATTTCGAAACTTATTGACTTTATTATCTTAAATCAAGAAATATATGTATTTTTTTTCAAGTTAATAATTTATAAAATATTTATTTTAGGATTAAGTCATTTTCCACTTAAGATTCTAAGATTACGGTTTAGGAGTACTCTATTGGTCTCCTTTTTAATTAATTAAACCCTAGGTTATTTGGAAATTACATTTTATTCCACTACACCTGTCCCTCAAATTTTATAATCTTTAAAATATCTGGGAAGACAGTATTAAGTGATTAGAGGCCAATTTATGTATATAACTATCATGAGTTTTCCTCTCAATCGCCTTAGTTTAACTCTATTTGTGGAACTAGGTATAGCCATTAATTCCCAGAACAACCGTAGCTATCATTTATGAAAGCTTACAAGGTTGGAAATTAGAAGAAACACTGATTAAAAGTTGGTTCCTCACGGCCATTATCAAAGCAAAGTGCATTCGGGAACAAAAGGAAAGGCAACGAGAAAGGCAGCTTTGCCATCCTCTGGTATTCTGATCATAACTGGAGCTACGCTTATCGGATTGAGACAAATTTTATAGCGTTTTGAAGCTAAGACATAGACCTACATTTCTTATGAGACATTGACACCCAGTTCTCACGTTTCCAGGGTCAAAAATGGAAGGCCAGAACCACATGAAAACAGGTCAGGAGCAATGAGAGTTTTTGTCCAGTCAAGAGTCGTCCATTGTTCACTTCAGTTTTCTACTTTCTTTAATCTTGTTTGTTGCAGGTTATCCTAAGCTAAACAAGGTTGTTCATGACCAGGATTCAAAGGAAAAAGCTGAGTTCTATTTCGTTTCTGCAGCTAGCTGCAAATCAGGTGCATGGCAGCATGCATCAGATTCGCATGTAGCAACAAGATGTCATTTGTTAGTTCCTTAGGATCCCCCTTCAATCTCAGGTTCCAGTTAGCATGCAGGAATATCTCTTCAGTTACAGGTTGTCCTTAGGCTAAATTCAAGAACTAACAGAACCATAGCTCATTTCTGCATAACATTTTCTGATGCTTAACGTTTTCTTGAACCAGATCTGATTTCGTAGCTAAACTCAATGTATGAAACTGCCTTTCTCAATTTTATGCATTCTCTCACTCCCAACTTATCATACAGGGGTTGTTGTTATGTTACAAAGTAACTTAAGCAGCAGTATAGAATTTATAACCAGGGATTCGAAGAGAAAAGTTAGATAAAACTCTATTCCCTCTCTCGGCTAAAGCTGGAAAATTTCCAGCAGCCTCCCTTCAACATTTCCAACTAAAACTACCTATATGTCATGAGTTTCACAGCTAATGATCTTATATAACTTGAAATGGATATATTTCATGCATCTCCTAGCATGATTTTCCAAGAAAATCCTGGTAACAAATGCTAAAATTCTAGCTTCACTCCCTCAGTTATCCCAGTAATTTTTCCTGCACTTAGTCAGTCTTTTTAATCCAGATTTTCTTCAGCCAAACCTCTCTATTTTACTCTTAAATCTAACATGCATGTTAAGTCCAGTATATTATACAATGTATTAAAGCTCAATATAGATTTCTTTTGAACCAAAATTCATAAAGGTAGCTGAAACTTTCTCATTTCTTCCTCTCGGCTGAAGTTGGAAAGTTCCAGTGACTTTCCTTTAGCAATTTCCAGCTCAAACTTCCAACTTTTCACAGGTTTTCCAGCTAAACCTCTTATAAACTTAAGATAAAAATATTGCATGCATTTCTTAACATTATTCTCCAAAGAAATATTGATAACAAGTTGCAGATTTAAATTTTCACTCTCGGTTTCTGCAATTTTCCTTTCCTACAGCTTTTCAGTTGCTACTAAGAATTTCCTTCAGCCAAGAGCGCATTTTCCTAGCTAAGTTCAACATGCAGCTTGTATATATTCAATTATACTAAATAGGCAGGAAGTTATTGCAGAATCTTACCTCTTTTCCCCTAAAATTCGATAATTGCAGACTGCTCTAATTCTCTGCTTCGGTTCCTCAAAATTCTTGCTCTAGATTCGCACTCCAGTTCTCCTTGCTTTACTCTCTCTTGGTTGCAGTTAGCAGGTGTTGAAGCTAGCAAAATTTCTCCCCCTCACTTTCACTTCTACTCTCAGTTTTGGGGTTGGAGAAAAGATAGCTTAGCTCTCGGTTGTTCTTCTTTTGCTCTTAGCAAATTGATACCAAATGGAATCCACCGAATTTTAATCCTCTGTTCGGTCTTATGCTTAGCCGAGAATGATCAATTCGGTTGCATGGTTAATTGCTCAAGGGTTGACGTTAAAATGGCCTTTTGAATTAATTTATTTACTTGCTAAGGAGTTGAAATTTTATCATCTTCAAATGCAATCTTTAGTTTGTTCCAATTTGCATACCCCTATAAGAATTTTCTCACACCATCCTAGGATATTTTCTAAATTCTCAATTTTATAGGGATTCAATTAGGCATTTAATTTAACCGTTTATTCGTTATATATAATATTTCTAATATCAAAATAAATAAAATGAAATGAATTCAGGGCATACATATAATTTTCTTGGGTTCTCACAAAAAGGATCTCTATGTTTCTTTTCCAAAATACAAGACTCAGCAGTGCATTGCAGAAAAAAAATGGCAGCCCATACACCATATTCTTTCTGCCAAAAACACTCAAACTCCCAAAATTCAAGTGACCATATGCCACAACTAAATATCATCAACAGAGTTAAAGTAAAGTAAATCATGACAACTGAAAGTGATAGGTCATAAGTGGCTGGTGTTCATGTATACCTTTGCTATTAGTCCCAAATGATCATCAGTAACAGTATCAATGCCATATTTAAATCTCAAATCATATCCCTTCTTAGCAAATTATGATAAAGATTTGGCACATAGAAAACATTAGACATAAAATTAGATTTTCTATTTTTCAAAATAATCTTGATTTTTCCTTTCCCAAGCACAAGCACTCTTTCATTGTTGTCAAATTTAACAAAAGATCTAAAAGACTTATCCAAATCAGCAAACATATTTTTGTCACCACACATATGGTTACTGCAACCCGAATCTAAAAACCAATTATTCTTTTTATTTTTTTCACCCCTGAGCTAGAAAATAAAATAGTTTCATTCTTTTCACCATTATTCTCTGTCATATTAGCATGCCTGCCTTTACTGTCAGAAATGTACCAATGCTCACTTTTATAACAACAAATTTTTTTGCAATTATGGCATTGAATATTACATCTGCGAGAATTATTGTTATTTTCTAACTCATTATTGGGATAATTATTGTTACCTCTCTGCTGGTAAAAATTATCTCTGCCACTGCCTGTAAAATTGTCTCTACCACGTCCTTGTCCTTTTCCTCTAAAATTTTGATTCCTCTAATTGGAGCCATCACCGTTCTAATTGAGTTTATCTGTCTACACCTGCAACGCCTTCTTCCCTATTTCTTTTTCTGCGTCATCTTCCAATTTCCCGTTAATTCTCTATTTATGAAGAGTTAATGAACCCTGCAATTCTTCAATGGTCATAGTTAAGAGATCTTTTGTCTCCTGAATCATAGTAACCACGTGATCAAATTTCATGGGTTAAGTATTGAGAGCTTTTTCCACTAGCATCTCATCTCTAAGATCATAACCATTGTGCTCTATCTCATTTTTTATTTCAATCAGCTTAGAAAAATATGATTCAAAGGTCTCTGATTTTTTCATGGTGATCAACTTAAATTTCCTTTTCAATATCAGCAGATTATTTTTTTGGACTTTGTCAACTCCTTTATATGTTTTCGCCAAAATATTCCATACCTATTTTACAATCTTGGCATTAGCAATTTTTCCTAAATCAAAGCATCAATTGCCTGGTAGATTTGAGACAGTGCCATACTTTCTAACCTCTTGACACTTGCTTCTTCATCTGCAACAATTTCTTACTGAATAAATAGAAGCAAATGATACATGTCAAGATGAATTTCCAGCTGCGTTCTCCAAGAAATGTAATCTTTTCTCCCCATGAGTTTTGGTACTGCACAGGTAATATTACTTGGTACAATTGATGTAGTTGGTGTAGACATATCTCCAATAAACCTAACTTTGGTACCACTATGTAAGCCCACAAAATAATCAATATAAGCCACAAGACTTTCTCGATTAAATGAAACCACAAGAAGACAAAACAAATCCCGAGGCTAGAGGCTTTTTTATTATTTCTCTATATCTTTTCTTTTCTCTCTACATCGATGGACCAAAACCTATGGTCTTTATATAGACTACCAAGTACCAAAATCCTATCGGAATTTAAACTACCAAAATATACTAATAATAAGAAATTACAACTAAACAACAAACTAAATCCTAAACAGACTTGGTTTAATAATCCTACATAGACAAGTCTTAATGTTTTGGAATCTTGACAAATAGAGTTACAATTCCCTTTAGAAGTTAACAAAATGATTCTGCCTATATTTAGTCCAAATTTAGCAGCAACATCAATGCAGAATCAAGAAATTTTGAAAATTTTTGAAAGTTTTAGGGAATCATTTTTGGAATTTTTTTTTTTTGTAATTAGGAGCCGTCACTCTTGGAAGATGAGGGCATCATGAAAAAGAGCAAAATAGGAGTTTTTTTCGCTTTTGTTCGTGCCACAGTTCAAGAGTTTCGACTCCAATTTGTGCTTGATTGTGAGACACGGGTTTTATTTCTAAACTATTCTTTTGATTCAATTATCTATCGATTTCTTGGATTTTTATTGTTTATGGTTGCATGGATGATTACTTAAATGGCTAATTAGATGATTATTTATTGGATTAATGCATAAACTAACATTGTGACCCGTAATTGCTATGAACATTAGTGAAAAAAAAGCAATTAGGTTTCAATGATTATGAACCAAATTTTTGCTAGTTACCTATGGGAAATCTAAGGTGAATTAAATGATTTAACTAGCTAAATTGTTGTTCATCTTTAGCTTCTTCCTAACTCTTAATGCTATTATCAATTATATTAGGATTGCTTAATACCAATTGATTGATAATAAGAATTTAATTCAAGTGTTGAGCTTCAATTAATGAACACAAGGAAGACTACAATTTATTTCATCTGTAAGTAATTTTTGGCCAATTTATTGATGCAAAAATAGTGAATTTGGCGTCTATGATTAGTAGAAGAATTAAAGAACTGATTTCCTCTTTGAATTGGAGTTTTTCCTAGTTGTAATTCCTTTACTCTTAAATTTTTGTTCTTTGTTATAATTTTAGATTTTGTGACTCCCCCACTTCCCCCAAGGGCGTATCCAACGGTATCGGCGGGGCGCCTGCCTAGTTCTTGCCAGGACTCAGGTCCATTTATACTTAAACTAACGAGCAATTAATGGCTAAAAGGGGCAAATTAAATAAAATTCGTTTCCTTCGATATATTCAAACTTACAACACAAGAATCCAATATATACATTCAGATTTCCAAAATACAAGTCCATAACCTGCCCTTAAATTTCATTTCCAAAGTTCTAAAATATCAAAAACAAGTCGATCTCTTCAAAACATCTCCGATCCAGATTCCTGTTAAGGAAAACAACTAATGGGGTGAACAATCGCTCAGTGAAGCCAGGAAAAAAATACATATATATAACGTGTGCACGTAGTTCAAGTAACATGGTCAAGTGATCAAAAATAATTGTCATGTAGTTTCAAGTATCGGCAAGTACTCATAAACACAAACAATTCAAGGATACTGGAGCTCTCCGGAGCTCATTTCCAGATTATTTGCTATAGTCCCAATCCATGAACCAGGGGTTGACACTCCGTCAACCGAATAAATATCCAATCTGTAGATCTCCACTTACTTGCCTCCATCCATCATTTCACCCTCTCGAATCTGTAGCCAATAGGCATGTACAGGCGATGCTATACAAGTATGCCAAGGAAGATCTCAAAAGATCAAGTTTCAGGTCCCAAGGTTTACCAAGTTTTCCCGACCAAGACCTCACGATTGGTTGCGAGATTACGAGGTTTAACCATTGGGTTTGGGCGTCCCCACAGGTCAGGTTTTCAAAAACAGATCAAGTTTTAGTTGATGAGATTTTCTATGCATTCGACTTCAGGTCACGTACATGTAAAATCTAGTAATTTCATGTAATTCATGTAGCAAGTCATGTATTGATCCCAGTAAAGGAGATGAAGTGAGGTAAAGTACACACTTCCCTCAACAAGTATAGTTCAAGTAGAGTTCATGTAGGCAACAAATCTCAAGTGAAGTACAAGTAAACATGCACTTGACACTCACCAAGTATCGAAAGTCAAAGTTTGAGAAATTAGCTCTAAGATGCTTCGCCGGGAGTTCCCTCGAAGTCCTCTTGAGATCCTGAAGGTATGCAATAATGCATTGTATATCAAATTCCAGGCCATACAGTATTCGTGTAAAGAAAAGAAATAGTCAATTTTGACTCCAAAATTCAAGTTTCCAAAGTATTTCAATTCATAAGGAACCGACTTTCAAATGAGGTCTCGAGTGATAGGTGAACTCAAGTTCACCATGAAAATAGGTTTGAAATGCTCTAAGAGTTGTAAAAATGTAACCTAGGCCCTTAAAAGAACATTCAGGTCCAAATTGGAAATTTTCACTTTTCGAGTCATTCTTGGAAAAATCAGTCCGGAAGTTCGGAAAGTCTAAAAATGGAAAATTTTACACCGTCAGAAACTTCATTCGAATCATAACAACTTTGTAGAAGGTCACTTTCCAAGAATCAAATCAGAAACAAGTCAATTTCTCCAAGAAAGTTTACTATTCATTGAAGATAGGTCAAAACAGTCCAAGTTTTTCCAATAACTTTGGAATTTTGCCAAAATCATAGAATCAAAACCAGCTTTTGAAATTTGATATGCAGGTAAAGTTCCAATCCAGGTTTCAAATAAAAAAAAATGGAACTCGATTCCGAAGTTCCTAGCCAAAAAAATAAAAGTTGAAGTTTAGCTAAAATTCCTGGACTGTTGGCCTTTCCAGATATTTTTCAGATTTAATGCCCTTTGCTAATTAGGCCGCATCTCACTCGATTCTCAGTGAAATTGAAAACGGTTGGTGGCTTTAGAAACTAGGTTTACAAGGCTATATTTGTGTAGAAGAAATCATTTCCAAAATCCAGACATAAGTGATTCAAAATCAAGCAACAAAATGGATTTTCTGGACAGTAGCGGATGAACAGTAATAAACAGGCAGCCAACTTTCAAGACTCGCCACGAATTGCTCGGGCCGAACTAGAAAATGAGCTTGGTACCATTTTAAAGCTCTAAGAGTCTACTTTCAAATTCCGCAAACGACACTCAATTTCGATCATCGAGAAAAACGTTATGATCTCCACAAGATCACTGGTCAGAAAATTTCTGGACCTAGTCCAGTTTTGCCTCTTTGCTCATAACTCAAAATTTATCCAACCAAATTGGCTAATTTTTTATGTAGACAACCACCACACACATAACACAACATATATCACTCACATTTGTAGCCAAATTATGCACGAAAATATCAAAGCAAAACAGGGCAGCAAGTCCTTGAAATTTCGGACAGTACCTTCTCCAAATTTCTAACTTTCTTCCAACTTCATTCCATCAATCATTCTATATACATGTAACATAGCACAATATCAGCAACCACAACATGTTAATTCATCAAATCAGCCACCAATAAGCATCCTCAAGCCCTCACGCATGTCATGAAATTGCAAGAAAATAATTACTCAATCAATCAACCCAAATTCTACCATTGGTTGCAAACCCATGCTACCTTTGCTCTATTTGAGCTATAATTTTGCAAGATTGAAGTGTGGGTGAGTGAGTTACCTCAAGAACTTAGTTGGACAGCTTTAGGGCAGAAATTTTGACCGAAATTCCTCCAAGAAAACCGATGAACAGCACCCTCTTCCAAGCTAGGATCAAAGCCCTCTAATGGATGATGAAATTTGGAAGTGGATTGAAACAAGTTTGTGAGGATTTTGGCTAGATTTTTTTTCTTCCCTTTTTTTCTTCCTATTTTCGGCCAAATAGAGAGTGAAGAGAGGAGAGAGAGTGAAATCAGATTTTGTAATGAAAGTGGAGAGAATTGGTGACTTAATGGTTAAGTCCAAGTGTCAACTCATGCTAGGTCCGGTTAGGGTCTTCGCGTGTCCAATTTTCGCGCTCGTTTGCAACTTTTGTGCACTAAAGCTCTGAGGTAATTTCCCTAGTACATTAATAGTACATTACTAGTAGTCTCATGTTCTTAAAATCTCCAATTAATCAAATTAATGTGCCTGTCGGGGCCTTTTCGGCACGCTCGCGTATAAAGATCAAACTTAAGGGTTTTCTCGTTTGAACTTGGAAATTCAACTTATTCGATTCTAAAACTCTACAATATGATAATCCAAGTATATATATAACAATAAAAATCACGATAAGCAATTCATCTTGAATAAATTTGGGCATTAAAATAATATGCGCTTAAAGAACCAATCGGTAAAATTTATTTTCGAGAAATTCATGTACTTTAGCAATTTTTTTTTTTGGGGTAACTCAAGTACGAAAAATGACCAATTTAATAATATTGAAAGCGCTTTTGTTCAAGTAGAACAAATAAGTAATGAGTTCAAGTCATCTCACCAAACCAACGAAATACTTTCGGAGTTCAAACTTTCGTAAAAGTTGAAATATGGCCACAGGACCAATCATAATATACGTATAAAGCAAATATTAAAATTTCGCACAGGAAAATCTCACTAAGTTCCCAACTAGGTTAATCCATTATACACTGGTAGATCTAATCTTCTGGTTTATTCTCGATTCATATTCAGTACTAGGGACCCATTAAATTATATAAGACTATCCATCAATTTTTCTCACAAGTACGGGGTTGTCTAAGCCCTCAGCCACGATCCCTTTTTCCCATTCCTGCTGCCATACTTAATAGAAGTCTATAAGCACAAGAAAAGGAATAATTAAGCATAAAAGAACTTAATGCATATACAAGTTGCAAAAATATTTAGAATCAGGACATGATTCTTTACATGTATCAAAAGTTATAGCACGAGTTAGAAGTCACAAAATATAGAAGTATATGCAAGCAAGATACAAAAGGCCTCACGGCGTGCACCACCCTTCCTAAGTCCATAGTTAAACCAAAGGGTCCAAATATCACTAATTTCAATCAGATCACATGCCTTTACGAAATAAGATCCAAATAAAAAAAAAAACGGAACTCGATTCCGATGTTCCTAACCCAAGAAATAAAAGTTGAAGTTTCGCTAAAATTCCTGGACTGTTGGCCTTTCCAAAAATTTTCCGGATTTAATGCCCTTTGCTAATTAGGCCGCATCTCACTCGATTCTCAGTGAAATTGAAAATGGTTGGTGGCTTTAGAAACTAGGTTTACAAGGCTATATTTTTGTAGAAGAAATCATTTCCAAAATCCAGACATAAGTGATTCAAAATCAAGCAACAAAATGGATTTTCTGGACAGTAGCGGATGAACAGTAATAAACAGGCAGCCAACTTTCAAGACTCGCCACGAATTGCTCGGGCCGAACTAGAAAATGAGCTTGGTACCATTTTAAAGCTCTAAGAGTCTACTTTCAAATTCCGCAAACGACACTCAATTTCGATCATCGAGAAAAACGTTATGATCTCCACAAGATCACTGGTCAGAAAATTTCTGGACCTAGTCCAGTTTTGCCTCTTTGCTCATAACTCAAAATTTATCCAACCAAATTGGCTAATTTTTTATGTAGACAACCACCACACACATAACACAACATATATCACTCACATTTGTAGCCAAATTATGCACGAAAATATCAAAGCAAAACAGGGCAGCAAGTCCTTGAAATTTCGGACAGTACCTTCTCCAAATTTCTAACTTTCTTCCAACTTCATTCCATCAATCATTCTATATACATGTAACATAGCACAATATCAGCAACCACAACATGTTAATTCATCAAATCAGCCACCAATAAGCATCTCAAGCCCTCACGCATGTCATGAAATTGCAAGAAAATAATTACTCAATCAATCAACCCAAATTCTACCATTGGTTGCAAACCCATGCTACCTTTGCTCTATTTGAGCTATAATTTTGCAAGATTGAAGTGTGGGTGAGTGAGTTACCTCAAGAACTTAGTTGGACAGCTTTAGGGCAGAAATTTTGACCGAAATTCCTCCAAGAAAACCGATGAACAGCACCCTCTTCCAAGCTAGGATCAAAGCCCTCTAATGGATGATGAAATTTGGAAGTGGATTGAAACAAGTTTGTGAGGATTTTGGCTAGATTTTTTTTCTTCCCTTTTTTTCTTCCTATTTTCGGCCAAATAGAGAGTGAAGAGAGGAGAGAGAGTGAAATCAGATTTTGTAATGAAAGTGGAGAGAATTGGTGACTTAATGGTTAAGTCCAAGTGTCAACTCATGCTAGGTCCGGTTAGGGTCTTCTCGTGTCCAATTTTCGCGCTCGTTTGCAACTTTTGTGCACTAAACCTCTGAGGTAATTTCCCTAGTACATTAATAGTACATTACTAGTAGTCTCATGTTCTTAAAATCTCCAATTAATCAAATTAATGTGCCTGTCGGGGCCTTTTCGGCACGCTCGCGTATAAAGATCAAACTTAAGGGTTTTCTCGTTTGAACTTGGAAATTCAACTTATTCGATTCTAAAACTCTACAATATGATAATCCAAGTATATATAACAATAAAAATCACGATAAGCAATTCATCTTGAATAAATTTGGGCATTAAAATAATATGCGCTTAAAGAACCAATTGGTAAAATTTATTTTCGAGAAATTCATGTACTTTAGTAATTTTTTTTTTGGGGTAACTCGAGTACGAAATATTTTTAAAATGACCAATTTAATAATATTTTGAAATAATAAAATTATGTGTCCTCACAGATTTTGAATACAAACCCCATCTTTTAGTTTGAATTAGGATTTTCATTGATTAATCATTCTCTAAGGTTCGACTTGGGATTGCTAATACTGCAGAACTTTTAGTGATAACAGTAACTAAGTTTTGGTGAATTTGGAAAGCATCATCGAAGCAACTTTAATCTATTTGTACCAAGTGACTTATCATTACGTATTTAGTCTCCTTTCCTCTAATTTCTCTCTATTTCTTCTCATTTTCTCATATGGTCTTTCTCTTCAGCAGAGAGAGCACCATGGTCTCTCTCCCATGAATTTCATTTTATTTTGTTTTTTAATAAATCTCTCCTAAGTTTTCTTAGTGCAAGTCATTTATTTCTCCTACAGGTTTCTAGTGTGCTAGTGAGAATTTCCTATTTTTATCCTTATTTTGTTATTTGATTTGAATTTATTTTTGATCTGGCTATTGAATCTAGAAATTTTTTTGGGTCTTGGATTTAACTTGATAGATCTCATCATCACTAGTAGGGTGTAAACTGTAATGCATCTATATGTATAAGTTGTTAGTTAACCATGTTATTTGAGCTTTATTTTGAGTATAAAATACTTAATTTTGCTCTTATATTTTTCTAATAGGTGAAAAGCTCAATTAGAGAGAAAATGGACAAAAAACATGGTGCGAAGATGCAATGAAAGAGGAAAAAGTCAAGAGAAAGGGGTTTGGTAGGATTGATATGTTTCAATATTTTGGCAATAACTTGAGCTACACAAATCGGATTGAGATGATTCTTGATTCCATTTGAAGTTAAGAGAATGCTCTACAATGTTTATGACTCACTAAAGTTTGGTTCTCATGTTTTCATAGTCAAAAGTTTAAATTACTGAAGTACAGTTGCGCTGCAATGCTTTCGACTAGGTCTCAGTATTTTAGACATATCTCAACATCCAATCCTCCAAATGACTTGATTCTTATGGTGTTGGAAAGCTTATTAAAAATTCTACAACTTTTATATTTTGAACAAGAACTGATTCAGCCTTGTTGATGGTGTTTTTGGGACTTCAAAAAGAATCTGTGAGCGGATTCTTACCGATCTGCGAACGGATCCATGACCAGAGCCGGACATCACAAAAAACTTTGGGCTGGGCATCTTTAGATTCTTTGGTGTTTTAAGCTCAGCTCAATGATCGACATTGGACATTGGGCTGGTCTTCATCGAAAAAATGGGCTAAAATGTAATTTTTCAACTCCAATAAAATCTATTCCTACCCTATTTAGGAAATATCTTCAAGAAACTATAAATAGGGGTTCCTTAGGTCATTTTTAGGGAGAAAAACATTAGGCTAGCTTTAGTTCATCCTTTGTATATCTTCTTTTCTTGAGAAATCAAGAAGGAAGATTTGAAGAATCAAAGAGGAAGAGCAAGATGGAGATCAAAGCAAGGGAAATTGAAAGTTTTCATTACTTTTATTTTCTTATTTGTATCTTTTCCTTTGATCTCTTGATTTTAATTATGAATATGTTGAACTAAATTATATCTAGGGTTAGGGTTTTGTGAAGAAGTTTTGGATTATTTATCTTAGTTAAATTCTTAACTTTTGCTTGATTTATCTATCTTGATTTAATTACTCCCTCCATCCCATTTTGATTGTCATGTTTCTTTTTTTATACAGTTTAAGAAAAAGTAGTTAATTTTGTTGGAAAAGTAAATTTAGATTGCTATTTTCCTAAAATATCCTCACATTAAATATGGTACAACTTTATGGGAACTTGAATTGATGGTAAAAAAAGAATCAACTCTCATTAAATGGGGTAGGTTTATAATAACAACTACTTACATTGAATAAGGGTATTTTAGGAAAATTAAAATATAACTACATTTTTCAATTGGAAAGTGGACTACAATTTGAGACAGATGAAAAAGGAATACAGGACTATCAAAGTGGGACGGAGGGAGTACATGTTTTTGATTGACTAGCATAAACATGCTTTTAGAGTTTGTATTGAATTGAAAAGAGATATACAACTGTGCACTAAATAGATAAGCATACTTAACCTAATCACGAGAGTAGATTAGGATTTGTATGACGCACTTATATTACCAACGTTCTTAAAGGGTTTAATTAAATACTTGTGATCTTGAGAGAGATGTAGGATTTAATTAGGCAAACTTTAGATGTATCGAGAAATAATCTAAAATACAATTGTATGATGTGTTCATGGTTTGTTAAGAAATTAACTGGATAATTAACTCAAACTCTAGATCAAAATTTGAAACCCTAGTTTTGCCAATTGTTTTCTCACCTTTATTTATTAGATTTGATTATCTATTTTCTTCCGTAATTAGTTAGAAATAAATCCTTTGAATTTTGTTATCTTTCTATAATAATTAAAGTAGTGGAAAATAACTCTCCCTATGGGTTCAACACCTGGAATACTCTAAGTGGTATATTACTATGATCGACCATGTGCTCTTACAGGACTTCGTTAATCAATCCTTATTAGAGTTTGAAACCGTTGATTAGCAAATTTGATGATTGGAGCATGCACAGAAGGAACTGCAGCGATTTATCTTATTAGAAAGTAATTTGAAAATTTCTTATAATTTTTAGATCTGTTCAAAATCATTCACATCTACTCTATTCATTGTTATTTCAAGTGCATGTTTAACAAGCCACTAAGGTAGAGATGTAATCAAATCATGCTGGATGATTTCTAACAATCCATTAATGAAATCTGCTCTTTATAAAAAAATCATTATGTATTTACTCTCTATATTTTCTTCATCAACTTTGTGTAAATTTGGATTCCAAATATTTAAAATTAATTTTGTCCATACCAACATCTATGCAATTTCTGGGGACTATTTGAATGGCAATACTGTAGTAGCATTTGAATTACATTCATAATGTACTTTCTTTCAATAATACTAGGGGGGAGTGCCTACGCATCGCGCGGATGTTTGGTGCCTATGGTTAAAGAGAATTTTTCATTGAACAAATAATAGTACATTTTGGAAAAAAATAGTCATGAAATATGACAAAACTAATAATAGTATATTTTAATTGTAGCACAAACTTATACACTTTGTTTTATCAATATTTTTACAATTTTATCATTCCCAAAAAACCCCTATAGATGTCAGTTGAAAATCGTTTAAGAGCAGGCATAAGTTGTTTTAAATAAAGGAATATCCTCCAACGGTTAGTTATTAGCAACCTGTTAATTGCACAATGTGTTAATATGTCTTTGTGTTAATTGCACAACAAAAGCCAAACTTCAATTAAATGTGTCTATAACATCATTTCAATAATTACACCAACACATATAAACTCATATGAGTTGTTCTCAATGCAAAAACGGTTGCAAAATAATTTCATATTCCAAAAATGCCTAGACGTCTCCATAAATCAAAACTTTGAATGTACCAAAACAAGGACATTTTGGTAAATATGCCTAAACACATGTTGCCCTTAATTGTACCAAAAGTTTAAAATTACTACACAACATTCCACATTTCCCCTATCTGTGCGGTTCAAATTAAAACCCCGTTTGACCACAACTTATTCTTATATAGTATAAGGATACTTGAATTAGTAATCCAAACTTCAAGCCATTAAAACTTTTCAAAACATCTTGCCCATTTTGTCTTTTCTTTCAATAATGTACTTATATACTTAACTAAAACAATATGAGAATAACAAGAAACAACATGCCAAATTTTTGTTGCACCAACTTTTTTTTTTGCCCTTTTCCCTCCTTTTTCTTTGACAATCATTTTCATAATATTGTCCACAAATCAGAAGTAATTCTACTTGCTTTGATTGAAGATGATTTTTTTTTGTCCTTTTTTGATAAATCAAAAGTAATTCTACTTGCTTTGATTGAACATGAATTTTTTTCCTTTTTTCAAAGAAAATCAATAGTGGTTTCCCACTTGACCTCGACTGAAGATGATTTTTCTTTCCTTGTTCAATGAAAATTAAAAAATAAAAAATTAAGGCTGTAAATTGTTTCATTTCATCTTCACTAAGTCAACATTTATAATCTCACATCATCACATCTCATCCTACTGGGTTGGCTACCACTTATTTCGGCCTAGCTTGGCCCGGCCCAGCCCATCCACTATTAATTCGGTCTTAGTTGGGCATTGACAAGCCTAAGGCCAACACAAGGGAAAATCTCATTTTATGATCCAAACTCTACTCATCAAAAGCTCACATATGTAAGGTCTCATTTCAACCCTTTTTTTTCAAATATGCTTTCAGGTCAAGAATTGGTTAACTTGAATTTTCTTGAAAAACTATATATTTTTAAGACTTTAAAATGTTTTATATAATATATAAGCAAAAAATACCAAATATATTAATTTATTATATATATTTAGTAACTTTTTAGTTATGTATTATTTAATTAAAAGAATATTGCTTCAAGATAAATATGTTATTTAACAAATACTTTATTATTTCATATAATTTTGTTTATTTTGAATATGTATAAATATTAAACATTTGAACTATTTGATTTGATATTACTTTTTGGGCCGTACTTAGTAGCCCAATCCATATTTACTTATATGGTAACTTTAATATTGCTACAACAAATGATATTGTCTAACCAAACACAATTACTTTATTCATGTTTAAAACTGTATTATGCACCAAACAGGCTTATGGTATAATGTAAAATGAGTGTTCTATTTCATTCATAGCAATAAATTGAAATGGAAAAACACAAACGTTCCCAAATGGATCAGTACAATATTGTATATAATTTACAAAAAAAGGAAAAAAAACTGCGATAGGATGAGTAATTGGTTGGGTTCTAGACAAGGTCAGCATATAGATATCAAATCGATCAACTATGGGCTTGTATTGGGCCAAAGAATTGGCTATGCTGATTTGTTTGATGTCTAAGCGCCCAACCAAAAGCCTTGATCCTACGTACATGCAACGCATTGTTTTGAAACTCGGGTTGGACTGGTTGGTTTGACCAATCGGACTTTGAATCGGCCATAGCTTCGATTTCATTTATATTTTGGATTGATTGGACTTAGGAATTAGTTAGAATTCAAATCAGAATGAACTGTTGAACCGACAATTTTTTTGTTTTTTGTCCGTTGAACTAAAAAGAGAAAAAAAAAAAGAATATGTTCTCATTAACCTAAAGACTAATTATTAGGTGCCATACTCACTCACTTTCTTTCCACCTTTGGCCTCTTATCAAGTTTTCATCTCTACTTTCCAGTTTCTTGACTTTCTCCAAGCTCCAAGTTTCTTTTTTTTATTATTTAACAAAGTTGCAATCTTTAATTCCCAAAAACTTGGTTTAAAGTTTAAACTCACAATGTCTAATTGCTAATGACATGATTTTTTATTAATTTCAGAATATTGTGGTGTTTCTGGATAGGATTTAAGATTATTGTTTGGAGGATACAATTCAGATGAATTTATTTGTTTGAACGTATAATTTAAAAATTTTATTCGTGAAAGTCCAAGTTCTTTGAAAACATTAAACATTTTATTAGATAAAGTCTTAAATTAGCCCATTGGATGTCTTATCTGCACACAAATTTATATAATTTATTTTTTTAAAATTCATTGAACTGGATTGAACCAATCTGATTGATTAAACTGCAACCTAAACATCTCACCAGTTCAATTAACGATCCAAATTTCAAAACATTGATGCATGGATATGTTCTGTATTCTGTGTTTGAATTTCTAGAGATTGAACCCTTTGGTCAGTGATATGAAAACCATTAAGCATGAGGGTTGGTAACATGAAGCTTTCAATTTCTCAAGTCAAGCAACGGCTTCTCTTATTGCCTGACGCTAATCAAGGGTTAATTACATCGACATTTGCCAAACTTTTGATTGCAGATTACATTCCAAAGCTAGACACTAAGCCGACTTAACTAAGTAACAAGTGCATCCAAACGCAAAGAGTGGAACTAGTGCAAAAGTAACAAATAACAATTTGGAAAGATAGGGTTGTTGAAATATACTTCTTGGCAAGTGCAAATAAGAGGGACAGGGTAAATCTGCCACAATCCTTTGCTCGAACTAGATTTATGGCCATGTCATTGCACTTGGGCTTAAAATACCATCTTAATTGGAGCTCATCACAATAGAATAACTGACCTGAATTGGGGAATCATGAAGCTAGGCTTACACTAAAGAGTAAATCAATTTAGGAGCTAGAAACTAATGTCAAAATTTGAACCGCACTCTTTTGTTTATTTATTTACTTTTGCTTATCGGATGCATGAGTTGTATTCCAGTTATCAAGCTTGAGTCTTGCTTGTATTCTTTTGTTCGAATTAGGGGTGAGCAAATTCGGTAAGTATTAAATTCATATCCAAATTTAAATTCAATTTGGTAAAATTGAAATTGGGTATTTGATAATTTGGTATAAAAGCGGTATTTACCAAATTCACCAAATTCTAATATGATATGAAATAGGTAATGAGATTATAAATTTAGTAATAACCGATTCAAATTCAAATTTGGTAAAACGAAATAAGCTACCGTATTATAGCATTCGAATACCAAATTAGTTTATAAAATTATCTAATATATAGGTTAATGCTATTTAGTATTAGTATATGCTACTAATATAGTATCATATTACACAGGTAAATGCTATTAATAATAGTTAGTATATAGTATTATCATGTACTTATGATAATAATAATATATAATGATGTACAATATACTATTTTAGTATTTGTTAATTATTATATAACTATAATAATACAAATATGCAACAATAAATGACATAACTATAATACTTATCATTTTATACATGACTAGAATTAGATAATAATTACTAAGTATAGGTAAAATACTAAATATTAAACAATAAATATAACTAGTAATTAAAATTTAGATATTGGTAGCTTGATACATCATTCATATTTGAATTATTGAATATTTGAAAGCGTAACTTATAACTTGCAAGTATTAATGTGCTCAAAGTTACATTAGATATTTAACATGAAAATCCATATTCTCTATTAACTAATCTTCAGCCTTTAAGCATAGACAAGACAACTAAATAGTTTAAGTGAATGCAGATGTATTGCACATTAACATATTGATGATCTTGATTCTTGTCTTTTGATGTTTACAAAATAATTGGATAATACTAATATCTTTTCAATAAGAAATTCTTTTAGTTCTGAAGCAATTTGATTCAAAAAACAAGAACAATTGAAAGAAGATAAAAAAAAGACAAAGCTGTCAGACGCCCACAAAGACAATACCGGACGTCCGATAAACATGACAAATCATATCAGACGCAGAACATCTTCACCGGACGTCCGAAAAAATTGAGATGATCCTTCAAACTCTCTGTCTGCTTTTGGACGCAAGTATCGGAAGTACCGGACATCCGAAAGAATTGAAAAAAATTTTTAAACTCTCTGTCCGCTTTGGGACACATGCATCGGAAGTACCGGATGTCCGATACTCCCAACGGCTAGTTGATTCTTCAGTACTTTCTATCCGTTGGAAGTATTAATGAAGCACTTTTTTGGTCTCATATAAATAGTGCATGGTCAGAAATTTCAAAACAACTTTTGCACACTGAGAATACAAAAGATCAAGAATAGTTTTAGTGAGAAAAAACTCTCCAAGGAATATTTGTATTCTTTGTAGTGTAAGGTTCTTTGTAAACTTTTCATTTGTGAGAGATTACCTCAATAGTGTAGATTTGTGAGGGTTATCCTGAGAGATTGTAAAACTTCCTAATTTGATCGAGTGAAATTTGGGGTAAGGAGGAAGTGAGCCTTCTTTTGTACACAAGATTGATTGTGTTTCATCAACTTGAAGAAACTTGTTTTGTGAGTTGATCTTCGAGTTTAAGAGGAACTTGGTAGTCAATTGGTTTACAATTCTTCTCTTTTTATTTATTATCTTGAGAATTTTAAATTGCATATCTTTTCTACTTCTTTTAAGTGATATTACTCCTTTATTGATTGATTCATTGTATGATCATTTAAAAACAAGAATAAATTTTATATTGAGCAAAAAGTGCCCATAACCTGTTTAGTTTCTTTAATCAACCTAATTCAACCCCTCTCTTAGGTTGTCTTCAGGCCTGACAATTGGTATCAGAACTTGATCTCTTAGAAATTAAGGTCAAGTGGCTTAGAGCAAAGATGACAACCAACAATATCATATTTTTTGAAGGACAATCTGTAATTAGAACTCTAATGTTTAATGGGTCAAATTATGTAAGTTGAAAAGAGAGAATGATTATCTTTTTGCAATCGATTGACATTGAATTGTGATTTATTGTTAATGAAGGTCTATATGATGATTCAATAGAAGATGAAAATACTTATAGATCTAAACCAAAAATAAGAAATGAATTGACTGCAGACGACAGAGCTCATTTCACCTTAAATACAAAAGTTATGAATGTGTTATATAGTACTTTAGACTCAAATGAATCTATTAGGGTCAAAGGTTATAAGTCAGCTAAAGAAAATTAGGACAAACTGAGAGAAATTCATGAAAGTAGTGAGAATGTTAGAGAACAAAAAAAATTATTTTAGTTACTAAATATGAGTCATTTAAGATGGAATCTCATGAAAATATTGATAAAATGTATTGTAAATTTAATAATCTTATTAAGAATTTAGAGGTTCTGAAAAAAGAATACTCCTTAGCAGAGAAAATAGAAAAATCTTGAATATTTTGTCTGAAGATTGGGAAAGTAAGGTGACTGCTATTGAAGAGACAAAAGATTTGAATTTAATGCCTATTGAATCTCTTATAAACTGTCTAACATCTTATGAGTTGAATCTTAAAACCAAGGTACAGGAAAAAGAAGATGCAAAAGCAAAAAAGAGCATTGCACTAAAAGTATTTCAAGATGAAGATGACTCGGTTTCATTGGATGATGAAGATATGGATAACAATGACTAATTCTCATCATAAAAAGTTTCAAGAGAATTCTCAACAAAAGGAGATTCAAAAAATGAAGACCTAACAATTCGAATTCCAATCAATTCAACAATACAAGAAACAAAGGAAATCAAGAGGCCAACAAAAATCAAGATGACAAATGCTATGAATGCGGCCAACTTGAACATTACATGAGTGAGTTTCCAATGAAAAAGAAGAAAGAAGAGAGAGTTGAAAGAAAATCAAGATTCAACAACTTTCAATTCACATAGAATGAGTACAACTCCAACGATGAAATAGAAAAGAAAGAAGAATCTATTCAAATGGCTTTTATGGTCATTGAAAATAGTGAGGTAACAACTTGTAACTCTCAACTTGAAAATGATGATGAAATCAATGATGATCTTGAATCCTTTATTGAAAAATTGCATGATAGTTTGAAAGAATTTTATACTAAAAACAAGAAATAAAAATACAGAATTAGTTTTCTTCTTCAAGACAATGCACGTCTTTTTCAAGAAAATAAAAAGTTAAAAATTGAAAATGGTTACTTGAAAAAGGGTGAGATTGATCTACAAAATGAAATTGATAGAAAAATTAGAGTTTGTGAAATGTTCAAAGAGGAACAAAGTGATTTGAAAAGAAAAATGCACAATCTAAATGAGTTTCACCAACATAAAAAAACAAAACTGTTTTCGAGGAAATGGATCAAAATCTCATCTTGGCACTCATGAAAAGAAATTAAATTGTGGTGCAAATGAATTTACTATTCATAAGAGAAGAGAAGTAAGATCTATTAAAGCTTTTCATGTAAATAACTCTTTGATTATGTGTAGCTTTTGTTGTCAAAAAGTCACGTGAAAAGTGATTGTTATATGAGAAAGAACATGAGAAGAGGTATAAAATACTAGTAGATAGTTAGAAATGATGCAAATTCTCAAGAATCCAAAACTTTAGGTTGAGAATGATTTTTTAGTTGAGAATGATTTTAAAAGGGGCATTATGGATACCACTCTTTTCACTAAACAAAATCCCAATGATCTTCTAATTGTGCAAATATATGTAAATGATATTATTTTTTGTGCTACTAATGAGTTTTTATATAAAGATTTTTTCACTATAATGTAAAATGAGTTTGAGATGATTATGATGGGAGAATTAAATTTCTTCTTTGGGTTCTGAGTGCTTCAAATTCAAGAGGATACATTCATCAAATAAAGTATACAAAGAAACTTCTCAAAAGATTTGGAATGGAGGATTCGAAACAAGTTAGAACGCCTATGTGTACATCCATCAAACTTAACAAAGATGAAAAATGTACTAAAATTGATGAGAAAAAATATAGAGGTATGATTGGTAGTTTACTTTATTTAATAGCAAATAGTTTCGATATTATGTTTGCCATTTGCTTGATTATATTTTTAAGGACAAAATTGGACGTTTTGGAATAAACTATCTAAAAATTTTTTATGGTCAAGATTTATCGGACGTCCGGTAATTGATGAACGGGCGTCCGACAGTACTCTAGGGTCATTTGTACTTCATATCAGGATGCATTTTCTATGATCTTTTGTAATTTTTCTTTTGATGTTTCTGATGCTCTGTAGTAATGGATCTTTCTGATATTTTTGATATTAATGTTGGTTGATATGACTGTTAGTTGAACGACTAATGCATTTTGGTTGACATTGATGGATCTTGGTGTTATTTTTCTATTTTTGGCTAATGATGGTTGCTGGATTTTGGTGTTATTAATAGATTTTCTGTTATTTCTACTGGCAATTACTCTCTAATTTTATAATAACAAAAATGAGAAGAATGGATGCTATGTGTAAGGAAGAGTTCTTCTGATATGAGTAAGAGGGAGATGCTATGAGTTGGCACTTAATGATTTTGGATGCTATGAGTAAGAGCGAGTCTCTGCTCAATTTTTTCTTTTCACTCATTGTTTTGTCATCATCAAAAAGGAGGAGAATGATGATTTTGATCCCTGTCTTTTGATGTTTACAAAATAATTGGATAATACTAATATCTTTTCAATAATAAATTCTTTTAGTTCTGAAGCAATTTGATTCAAAGAACAAGAACAATTGAAAGAAGATAAAAAAAGACAAAGCTGTCAGACGCCCATAAAGACAATACCGGACGTCCGATAAACATGACAAATCATATCAGATGCAGAACATCTTCACCGGATGTCCGAAAAAATTGAGATGATCCTTCAAACTCTCTATCTGCTTTTGGATGCAAGTATCGGAAGTACCGAACGTCCAAAAGAATTGAAAAGATTTTTTAAACTTTCTATCCGCTTTCGAACACAAGTATCGGAAGTATCGGACGTCCGATACTCCCAACGGCTAGTTGATTTTTCAATACTTTCTATCCGTTGGAAACATTAATGAAGCACTTTTTTGGTCTCATATAAATAGTGCATGGTCAGAAACTTCAAAACAACTTTTGCACACTGAGAATATAAAAGATCAAAAAGTAGTTTTAGTGAGAAAAAACTCTCTAAGAAATATTTGTACTCTTTGTGGTGTAAGGTTGTTTGTAAACTTTTCATTTGTGAGAGAATGCCTCAATAGTATAGCTTTGTGAGGGTTACTCTGAGGGATTGTAAAACTTCATAATTTGACCGAGTGAAACTTGGGGTAAGGAGGAAGTGAGCTTTCATTTGTACACAAAATTGGTTGTATTTCATCGATTTAAAGAAACTTATTTTATAAGTTGATCTTCGAGTTCAAGAGGAGGCTGGTTGTCAATTGGTTTGCAATTCTTCTCTTTTTATTTATTATCTTGTGAACCTTAAATTGCATATCTCTTCTACTTCTCTTAAGTGATATTACTCTTTTATTGATTGATTCATTGTGTGATCACTTAGAAAGAGAGTAAATTTCATATTGAGCAAAAAGTGCCCATAACCTGTTTAGTTTCTTTAATCAATCAAATTCACCTCCCCCCTTAGATTGTTTTTAGACCTAACATATATTAGTGTATTGGCTTTCACTATTAAAAGCAATTAAGTCATTTGCAAAATTTTCCAACAAAAGCTATATAAGAAATAAGAATAAATGTAAGTATAATGTATTACCTAATTTGTTATTTATAAGTAAATAAGTGACATTGTATATACAAATGCACAATAACATAAGTAAGTAAGTAAGTTGTATTTTGATTTGAAATAAATTATAAGTTTGTAACTTAGTGACTTATCACTAATTATTGTAAATTATAAGTTTGTAACTAATATCACTTATCACTAATCATTGTAATTTGTAAGTTAGTAACTAATATTACTTATTATTAATCATTGTAAATTATAAATTTGCAAATGATCAATAATCATTGTACAGTCTAAAGTGTATTCTAGTTTAAATTAATCACTTTTTATTTATTCCTTAAATCATTGATTAAGGATTCAAGATATAACTAGGTATAAGTGACCAAATGAATATCAATTAAACTACAAAATGACTAGAACATGAGTAATGTGTTAAATTATGAATAAATTTGGGGATTAAATCAGCAATAATTTTTAAATTATTGAGGAGCATAATGAATGCATAATAATTTAGAGCCCCAATTGGCAAATTAAAAATTAAAGGATTCGACAGAATTTTTTTTAAAAATGAAAACGGTTAACTCGAATTCATTACCATTTCCGAATTCAAATTTGGAAGTGAAATGAATTCGAGTATCTCCAATTCAAATTTAAAAACGATTTAACTTTTTATAAGTTCAATAACCAAATTTATCAAATTCATATACCCGAATTACCGCATTTGCACCGTTTGCTCACCTCTATTGCGAATGATTGGGCCTCTATAGCCTTATTTGGCAAATAAGTTTTTGACCAAGTTTGTCTGTTACAGGTTTTTTAACAACTTTAGTTACAATAATTTCAAAAAACTTTTCAAAATTTTTAGACTATACATTTCAAAATATTTAAAAATTTACACACTTCAAAATTTTTTCTACAACTTCTATACTAAACTACAGTAAAATTTTAGACAAACATCCAAAAAACTCATTTGTCAAATGCGGCCTATATTTAGAAGAATAGATTAATTTTAGTTTCACACAAAAAGCTTCAAGCATGTTTAAATGATTCTAAACACTTGTCTTTTGTGGTAAACAATATTACAGTAACAAGTCTAAGCGTTACTTCATCTTTTTTGGTTCTCTTGAATGCACAGGGGAGTTAGGACCCAAGGTTATGGGTGACAATTGCTTTGATATATGCACTACGATTAAAGATAAAACAATTTTCTCCTACAACAATAACTATATGCAACACAATACATAGTCAATATGATAGTTATGTCAAATTTGTTAAAGTTCAATAGAGTTTTAGAACAATAATAACATTGAAACAACTCTATGACAATCAATTTTATACAATATGAAACAATAGAACTTTTATGTTCATTTTTTTGTACCAATGGTTTACAAAAAAGCCTTTTGTTTTTTATTTTCAACTAGTACTTGGTTCATTTTGAACCTATCAGACTTCAAGAACTTGGGGGGTAAAGTAAAGAAATAGAGAAATTTTGTGAATTTTAGGAGGTGTAATTGTAGGAGAAGATTGACATTTAAAAAATTTTCAAGCCCATTTTGAGAATTCTTCAAAGCTAAAGGGGACAACTGCCTCTCTCACATAAATGTAGCTCTTTTTATGGGTTTTTAAAAAACATTTCTTCAATATATTATGTACAAACACTAAGGATATTTTTATATTCAACTTTTACATTTGCTCTTTTATTTTTATATGTTTTTGCAAGGTTTGTAGTATGTTAGTGAACTTAAATAATTATAGTGTTATACTTGGTAAGTTTTTTGGTTGTCTGCTCTATTTCTCTTATATTGATCTGTTAGTCTAATCATGTATTTACAACTATTTACTAAAAAATTGTAAAATAAAAGAAATCTTTGTTGTTCGAGTAGCATTAAGACTTAAAAGGGATTAAATCCTTTCCAAATTTCTCGTTCAATAAACAGTTCTTAAAACTAGTATCTAGAATATTTAGAGGTCTAACTTTCCTTGATAAAAGTCAAGAAATTTTATTTTTCTCAAGCACTAGAATAAAATCCATTAATGCATAAAATGGGGAAAATTCTAAAATGTCATTGTTACATAATTTAGACCAATAAAATTAAAAATTGACAATAAGAAGTAGTAGTAATAGTAAGAATGGGGTTTCACCATTTTGTTAGGTAAACTTGTACTAGCTACTTCTTTTTCTAAAAAGTAAAAAAATTCATTTAATTTGTCTCATCACTTCTATATATTTATACAACAATTTAAAGATTATTTGTTTATTACCATCAACTTTAACCATGAACACAACAAATGAACTTTTTGTAATTAAAAAAGAATTGAACAACCAATACTTAATTTAAAAATAAATAATTACACTTTCTTCTACATATCTTGTGAAAACAATTAGATGCAATACATTCAAGTTCTACTATCTTGAAGCCTTTAATCCAATACTGTACACCCTGACATCATTGTGGTTGCCTGAAATCCATATCATGTATTTCTTGGACAATCTAAAGCAGAAGGAGTATCAGCTAAACCACAATCCCTCAAGTTTACAGATATGTGATTTCACTACCAAAGCCCAACTCACAAAAACAATCTAAAAATCAGTCCCCGTTCAAGGAGGCCTCTTCTCGATCAGCCCAAAACTAAGCTTGAGGTTGCATTAATTGATTCACAATTTTTTTTTTTTTGGGCAACTCCTTAGACCTCATCTTTTTTCTTTTTCTCACATCTTTATTTGTTACTATTACTGTTAGCATTCCTGTAAAAGTAAAGAATACTTAACATAAAACAGTAATTTTGTTAGGTATATATCCAGATATGGATTGGAGTTTATTTATTTAAATCAACTCCACTTTAGTTTAGAATGATAAACTCCTCTAGTTTCAAATGAACCACCACTCCGAGGGCTCCAACTAGTCACATTTGAAATATTAGAAACACAAAAGCACTTTTATCATAAAAGGGGTCAGAAATTCAAACTAATTCAAGAAACCACTCTCTATCTTGTAGTTGTACTTGCTGCTCGCCTTGCCTAAGTTCATAATATAATTTATCTTGGAGGACAACGTTGAATTACTTAATAAATTGGAGGCTCTATTGGAGAAAATACACATTTGATGAATCAAATTAAGAGTCCTAAAACTGAAGGGTCAATAGCGTTCACCCTTTTATTAAGGGGTATTTCTGCAAAATTTCATTCTCACCTAGTTAAGTTCTCTTCTTTTATTCTTGTTCTTGGGTGCAACAACAGTAAGATTTGAGGGACGAGTCTAGTAATTTCTTCACTAAGCTACTAGTAATCCTCATTAGTCCGATCAGTACTAACATAATACAGTTCAAATAAAGCCACAACTTGTAAAACTAGAGATCATGATATCTAACTCCCTAAGCACTTATGCAAAAATCTTATGATTTATATTTTCTTCCTTTTAACTGATAAATGGAATTGCTTGAATAATTTGGACTTGAGATAAGAAAACAATGTTAGATAAAATAAAAATAAAATTAAACCCCCCATAGAGAAAACCCATGTCACTCAAATCCATAATTGGACTTATAAACTTGTTTATGTATTTATTTGTTATTTTGACAACTAAGGGGAACATCGAGTAGGAATCAAGTAGTTCTGATATTGGGAGAGAACTAGCATAATTAATTGACCAAAAAATTTGTCATAAATTTCCTTTTACAAATATTTTCATAATTTTTTTGGGCAAAAAACGTCAACATTTCATTCATCAAAAACCCAGTTACACACCCTAGAGCAACTACTCTTCAATGTCTGCTTGAGCACTATCAAGCAACCAAACTGGAAAACAAGCTTTCGAATCAGCAACAAACCCTAAATTTAGAGCAAATCTTGCTAACTTATGGCTAACAGAGTTGAACTCCCTTCGAACAAAGGAGAAACAACATTCTTCAAAGTTATGTTTTAGCAGCTTAATATCCTGCAAGACTGTGGATATAACCACATCATCCGTATCCTTCTTTGTTTTATCTATTACAACCTTACAATCTGATTCTATAATAATTCTTTCCCATCCTTCCAAAGCAACTTTAACCATTGCAGTTTTGATTGCCAATGCCTCCTCAAGTATTGGTACTGAACATGTAAAGGAAGGACAAGCCCATGTAGCAACCGGCTTCCCCTTCCAGTCCCTAGCAACAATACCCCAGCTAGCTTTATTTGTCTGCTAATTCAATGCTGCATCAGTATTCAGCTTGATCCACCCTTTATCAGGAGCAGCCCATCTGTCTTGCTTCCCTACCCTTTGCCTTAACTCTCTCTCTCTTCCTCTCTTCCCTCTCCCTGGATCTCCTGGTACTCCATCCATTTTGTTAATGCTTTATGTACCACCACCCCTGGACCTCTACCCTTCCTATTGAAGTTTATCTCATTCCTATCCTTCCAGATTTGCCATAGCAAGTTGACTATGAAAGTAATATGCTCCTCCCCCTTCTCCCTAGCTGTTGCCTCCACCAGCTCAGACCACCACAACCAAAACTTCTCTCTCAGATTCTCCAATCCATCCCACTGAATTGGAGTCACTTTCCAAATAGCCTCTGCATGACTACATAGAAACAACATATGTTCGGTCGACTCTGAGAAGACACCACAACATTTACACAGTGGATTGCCTTGCATGCTCCTAGTCTTGATGTTTTCATTGACTGGCAAGATACCCTTTATACATTTTCAGATAAAATGCTTCAGTTTATGCTTCATATTAAGTTTCCATAAGACTTTCCATCCCCTTGCATTTACTTCATTCCTACTTCCAGATTCCTCATGACTATCTCTCACCCTCCTCCATATCTTTCTCTCCTGAGCAGACCTGTATCTAGACTTGACTGTGTATTCCCTTGAGGCAGAATGAGCCCAGAAGAGTCCATCCTTGATATCCTGCAGGCTCAAGGGAATCTGCAAAATCCTCTCCCTATCCTCCTTAGCAAACACCCATTCCAATTCCTATTTTTAATCAGCTCACTAACTCTATACAATCCCAGGTCTGTATCCTATTGTGTGCTCACCTTCCCTCCTGCCACCCCAGGGATCCATCTATCCTTCCAGATGTCTATAGTTTTCCCATCTCGTACTCTCTTCCTCATCCCCTCTTCCAACAGTGACCTCGCGCTTAAAATACTTTTCCAACACCAGGAGTCAGTACGTTTCCCTTTCATCTTCCAGATTGAGGTTCCTTTGAAGTATTTGGCTTTAAGGATCTTGCTGACTAGCAAATTTGGCCTAGTGAGTATTCTCCATAATTGTTTGGCCAGAAGTGCCAGATTGAAATTTTCTAAATCTCTGAAGCCCAATCCCCCATTCTGTTTAACTTCAGATAGCTTACCCCAACCTAACCAGTGCATCTTGCTCTCCTCACCCTTGCTTCCCCACCAAAACTTAGCCATCTCTCTCCTAATACCCCTACAAAGTTCCTTAGAAAGTTTACAATATGACATCACATATGCTGGAAGAGCCATGACCACAGATTTCAGTGGCACTTCTTTCCCAGCCATACTGAGCAACCTCTCTTTCCAACATGATATTCTGCTAACCACCTTTTCCTTAACAAAATTAAACACTTGTGTTTTTGATCTGCCAATTACCAAAGGTAGACCCAAGTACCTGCTCTGTTTAAGCTCCTTCATCACTCTCACTCTCTCAAGCATCTTCAACCTCTCCCCTACTGGATCATTCTTACTGAAGAAAATTGATGATTTCTCAGTGTTGATGAGTTGTCCTGAAGCTTCACCATATTGCCTTAGAACCTTCATCAACTGCACTGCCTCCTCTTCCTTTGCCTTACAGAATATTAATGAGTCATCTGCGAAAAAGATGTGAGATAGTCTAGGTCCACCAGAAGACAATTGGAGATCAGTTAGTTTTCCTTGTCTGACTGCTTGATTGAGCAGAGTTGAAAAGCCTTTTGCACAAATAAGAAACAGGAAAGGAGACAAGGGATCTCCCTGTCTTAGCCCCCTAGATGGCTTGATACCCTTCTTCTCCCCATTAACATTGACTGCTTAGGAAAAACTAGAAACACACTCCATAATCTATCCTACCGACTACTGACAGAACCCCATTCTCAACATTAGTTTTTCTAGAAAAATCCATTCTACCCTATCATAGGCTTTGGACATATCTAATTTCATAGCCATAAATCCCTCCTTACTAGATCTTTTGTTATTAAGGAAATGAATGCATTCATGAGCCACAAGTATGTTATCCAGAATTTGTCTACCAGGGACAAAAGCAGACTGAGAAGGACTGATGCAGCAACTGATAACACTTCTTAACCTATGGACCAGAATTTCGGAAATAATTTTGTATAGTACATTACATAGACTAATAGGCCTAAACTGAGTCATAGCAACATGGGAGTCAACTTTAGGAATCAAACAGATCAAAGTCTCATTAACAGCTCTTAGTAAATTACCAGAATGAAAGAAACTTTGAATAGTATTAATCAAATCTAACTTAATGTCACACCAAAACTTTTGAAAAAAGATAGGGGTCATACCATCTGGGCTAGGTGACTTGTTTGGATGCATAGAGAATACAACTCTCTGAACCTCCTGCTCAGTCACAGGTAAGATAAGCTGCTTGTTCATCACACTAGTTATGGACTGTGGGATTTCATTTAGGATGGCATCAATTCCATGAGGAGCCTCAGCAGTAAAAATGTCCTTGAAATATTGTATTATTTTTGTGCCAGTCTCCTCCTCATCCTTGCACCAATCCCCATCTCTTTTCTTGAGAAGACCAATCCTGTTCCTTTTCCTCCTTCCAGCCACACATTTGGTGTTCTTATCTCCCTCCATTAGCCATTTCTGTCTAGCTTTTTGACTCCAATAGGCCTCTTCATCCTTATAAGCTGCAACCAGTTTCTTCTTCAGCAATGCCAGTTTAACCCCTTTCCCACTCACATTACTATCTCGTAGCTCCTTCATCTCTTTTTAGTCTGTAAGATGATTTTCCCAAAGTTGCTCTCATTCTGCTTGTTCCATCTCAGTAAGGCCACTCTACACTGCTTGATTTTAAACTGAAACCTGAAGAATCTAGACCCTATACAACTAGTGTTCCAGGCTGACTTGACTATATTTCCCACCTCCTTATGTTGAAGCCAATTCCTATCAAACACAAACCTCCTCTTCCACCTCTTCCCTATTGCAGGTTTTGTATTTACCAACAACATGGAATGGTCAGAAGCTTCTGTCTCTAGATGCCTGCATCTTGCCTTCCTAAAGCTATTACACCAACTCCTAGATCCTAACACTCTATCTAAACGTTCTCTGATCTCTCCCTCATTACCCTACCTATTACTCCATGTTCAAGGTTTCCCCTCATAGCCAATGTCCACTAGTTCATTTGGTATTAATGAAATCTCTAAAATTTTTAAAGATGATATCTGCTCTTTCCCTGCCGCCCCACTTTTCTCCATTAGAGACTATATCATTCATATCTCCCATTATGGCTCAAGCCTCGCCCCACATCTGACTCCTTCTAGTAATCACATCCCACTGTGCTTTCCTAACACTGTCATCTGGACTAGCATAAATGCACACACACCACCATTCCACATTTATGTCCCTATCAACAATCAACAATTCTATAGTAAAACTAGTGAACAGTACCTTTTTGAGAGATACCTTTTTCTTCCACATCACTGCCAGACCACCAGCCATACCCACAGGATCTATAATAAAAAGGTGATCAAACTTGATTTTTTGCTTAACACTATTCAGGACACTTTTTTTATTTTGTATTTCTAACAGAAAAACTAAAGAGGGGAAATGAAGTAACACAGCCTCCTTGAGTAGGGGAACTATCAAGGGGCTTCCAACTCCTCAACAGTTCCACACCAGAGCTCTTATTGGGGCTTGGGAGCCCCATTTAGGGAGGGCTCCACCACCTCAAAAACTTCCATATAACACATCTCCTGGTCAGACCTCCTGTTCATTTTCCAGTTACTGCCAGGCTTAATTACATTGTCCCTCCCTACATTAATCTTAGAACCTTTCCTCTTCCTTGATTCAACCATAAGCTTCCCATTTGACACATCTCTCAGAGGTTCCCTTCTCTCCACTTCTTGCACTACCCTCTTCCACCCCCTACAGTTCCTACCCTTGCCTTTCTCTGCAAATTGATGATTAGCACGCAGCAACCCACACCTTATCTCCCCTTTGTTTATTACCTCCATACTGACCTCCTTCACTTCAATTGCTATAAGTTGCCCCATCTCTTTGTCTGTCTCACAATCCACCCAATCTTGATCATACATTACCCCCTCTGGAATTTGTTCTAATCCTATCTCCTCAGTCTTTCCCTCTGCTACTCCTAGAACCTTCCCTATTGTGATAACTTCCCTCTTAACTTGCTTCCTTAGCCCCCTTTCTCCACTCCCTTGCACTTCCTTCTCTTTCATCCCTTTACTATCCTCAATTCCCTGCAAGTTTTCCTTACCCTCACTCTCCACCCTCAACCCCACAGTACCTACTGCGCTCCCTAAAGTATTCCCATCCACTATATGGAAATCCTCAGTATATGTCAGGAATAAGTTTGGAGGTCCATTATGATTATTGTGATGCGAGGTGGACTCCTTGTGGTTGTTACTACCCAGATTTCGCTCTTTCTCACTACTAATCTTTCTATTAGGAGTCCTAGGGAAACTTGCCCTTAGCCAGTTATCATATTGTTGTTCCCCTTTCATTGCAGAACCTTTCAAACACAATTCTTCTCTTCGTGGCCAATGATCCAACAACGAAAACAAAAAATCTGGGCATTTTTCATATCAAAATTCTATCCATCTCAACTTGCCATTGGACTTAACCGTAATGCCTCTAGGGAGAGGTTTAGTCAGATCAAATTCCGCAAGTAATTTCATATGTTTCCCCTCTTTGCCTCCTCCTGGAGGCATGATTACCTCAAAAACATCACTGAAAATTCCCCCCATCTTCCTCCCTACCTCTCTAGTCATCCAGTGAAGGGGAAGGTTCCATACCTGTACCCATATCCTCCCATTATCAAATGCTTCCAAATCATCCTCAATGCCCTCCCTCCATTTCAACAGTATTAGCGGCTGACCATCATAGATCCATGGCCTCCCATTCAATGCTCACTCCAGATCTAATTTCTAAACAAACAAAAATTGAAACAGGTTAGTATGGATCTCCGTCACTTTTAGGTTTTTTGGATGGAGCCACATATTCTCCGCGAAGCTCCTAACTCCATTCGTATTCACTTTCTTCTCCCCCCAGACTTTCCCCATCAGACTCAAACTGCATTCATCCACAACTTTTGTGAACTCCTCCTCCTCCAACCATACGCCCTCTTTCTCTGAGTTTGAGAGAGTAAATCTCCTCATCATCTCCTTCAGATTATCCATTCTTTGCAGAAACCACAATCCTCTCCTGCTCCAAGCGAACCAATCTTACCTCAACTGAGCAGGAAGGAGTTGCAACTCTATGCTTTTCTCACCAAGTACCTACACCACAAACAAACAGAAGAAACTACGAGAGACAGACACTTGACTCAACAATTGAAAGAGGTAACCTGAATCAAACTTTGGAAAGCTTTGAATGCATTCATTCCTGCAAAATTTTAGATCTTGCTCAGAGTTCGATCCAGGCTCCCAAAATAGAAATTCCTAATTTAGATCAGAAATTGGCGCCAATCTATAATAGGAAATACTTGAAACGAAAGGTTATTGAAAATGGAAACATGAATGAAGAATGACTGTTAGTTATATTGGAAAGAGTGAAAGGAAAGAGTGAAAAGGAAAAGGGAAAGGCCACCCACTACGGGGGAGAAAACTCTCTTAGAGAGAGAAAGGACTTTCAAAGAGAGAGATTTACAAAAATTTTCATAATTGGAATATGGAATACGTGTGTGTGTGTTATAAAAACATGTACTTTAGACAAATCAATCTAATTCAATGAAACAATTTCAATGTCTTGACAAAGTTACAACCAGAAAATTATCGTAACTATTATGCTAGACAACTATTTAGGCCTTGATAGATGACATTAAAATTTTTGTACTTAGGTGGTTTCAATTCTTGACTATTCCAAATATCACAAAATTTTCTTTGTATTAATATGTTCTGTGCAATGCATTCTGTTTCTTAACTCCCCCACCCTCCCCCGTGGGCAACAAAAAAAAAAAGGCATTCTCTTTCTTATGCAAAAAGGCGGGAAAAAAACTTGGAGTGGTGGGTGAGGAAGAGATTGTGGAGATATTGATATAGCTAGACCAAAAAAAGTGGATGATACAAATATATATATATATATATATATATATATATATATAGTACAAGTTTAGTTACAAAAAGAGGGTGACTGCCCTAATGTCATCCTGTGCATGATTATTTAACCACAAGGTGAAGCTTGAATCCCATTTAACATCAGAGATTAGATTCACAGCAAATTGAGCAAGAGTATGAGCACACCTATTTTCAGTTCTATATACAAATGAGAAGGTATGGTGGATAAACATCTCACTCAGAACATTCATCCTCATTCTTTCCTTGGATTTTGTCTACTATAGCTTTGCAATCTGATTGGATTACAATCTGTAGTCACCCTGCCTCCTTAGCCATGATCAGAGCCATCCTTATTGGTTCTGCTTCCTCTATCATTGCATCCCCTTTCCATTGTTTTTTTACATCCCAGACTTTGACTATTTTTCCAGTCCAATTCCTTGTTACAATGCCCAGTCCTGTTTTGATCATGCTTGCTGAGATTGCCACATCTGTATTGATCTTAATGATACTTTCACTTGGAGGAGTTCATTGGTGTTTTAGTTCAATTTGATTTGTTTCAGAACTATGCCTTCCATCTTGAGGTGTTTGAGCTTCCTTGAATTCCAGCCATTCACTTTGTGCTTTAACTATAACTGCTTTATGATATTTCCTTTTTCCATTAAATTCATGTTCATTTCTTGCCTACCAAATTTGCCATAGAATGTAAGCTATCAATGTGATATACTCTCGTCCCTGGTATCCAGCCTTTGCATCTAAATGCCCTCCTATCATCTCCAAAAATTCCCTCGTGATTCCTCCAATCCATCCCATTGGACTGGTGATAGTTTCCATATTGTTTCTATATATTTGCAAAAGAAGAATATATGCTCAACTGTTTCTTCAGTTTCACCACATCTTGTGCACAGTGCATGTGCATCCCCCTTTGCCTGTTCTCCTATATATTGGATCCTTACAGGAAGTTTATTTTGCAGACACTTCCATAGGAAGTGTTTTACTTTGTACTTTAGATGCATGCCCCACGGGCTTTTCCATACCTTATCCCTCTGTTGGGAGTAGCTTGTGCCTTCCCCGCTGTCTGGTCCCTAGCTACTTTGCTTGCCTCTTTTTCTGCAATTGCATGGGCTGATTTAACCCCGTAGGTCCTAGACTTTGAGAATTTCCATTAAATTCTGTCCTTTCTGTCGTATAAGCTCAATGGGATTTTATGTATCATCTGGTGGCTCCTTCTCAATTTGCTTTTGCAATTCAGTGCATTGTTCACAAGGGTCGAAACATGAAAGACCACAGCAAGCATTTGTCTTAATGGTATTGCTGCTTGTTTGTTTGACTTGCGAGAGAGACTTGATTATTGATTATTTTGTCTACTCCATCATATCAACAGTTTTATCTGCTCCTACTTAAGTGCATGATGCAGAAGCGTAGTTTAGTAATAATTACATGAACTAATTCAAGAAAGAATTCAGAGTGACATATGATCAACTCTTAAACTGAACTGCTGGAATTGTCCCGGTGGCTAGGGGCGGGCTTTTTGAGTTCTTCCCACTTTAAAAGAATCTTAAACCTTGAGTACCAAAGTAATTTGATTAATATTAATAAAAATTTGGTATACCTATTACAACTAAGCCCATTTATAGGTTCTAGGCTTAGAGCAACAAATTGCAGGGACAACAAAATAGAGAAGCTACTAAAACGATTAACCAGCAAAACCTTAGAAAATACCGAAAAACAGTATGGAAACTGCTTAGAAAATAAATAAAAATGAATAAAATTACTAAAGGAAAGCACAACGAGTACCTAAATGAATAACCTTAAAGGGTTTCTTGGGTAGATTTATCGATGGTTTCTTGGTAGGCTCAACTCACAAGCTTTGGGGGTCGATGTTCCATAGTAATGCTACATATCATATGATGAGTAACAATTTTATCAATTATTTCATTCTATTCCTTTGGTGACTAAAATATTTCTGTGCAATAATTTCCTAGAAATATATGTCCACCATTGTATTATAGGCTGATATGGTCCTCATATTATTAGTATCCAATGATGTAAAAGCTTGGTAGACTGGGTTTTAAAAGATCCGATGGATCAAATTGTACTACATTACTTGGTGAGATGGTGTAGCACAATCTAAGCCTTAGATTTTTGAAGATCGGGTCTACTCAAATGTGAGCCATTAGATGAATATGCAACATTTCGAAAATAACAATAACATTTCTTAGCTTTCATTGCCACCCTCAAACTAAGAGTTTTCTCCACTTCCTTTGGATTATCAAAATTTAACAAATAATAACTAAGGGTTGATGTAGGAGATTAGTATACTTAACAAATGAACTTTCTAAAAAGTAATGGATATTTATTCCGAGTGCTTAGAAGGAATTTTGCTTAGTTTATAAACTCAAATTTCTAAGTATACTTTCCTAGAAATTTAAGTTCATAAGAAAAAAAAAAAAGAAAAGTACATTACAACAACACAAAAAGAATTAAAACCAATTTTAATTGTTATTATGATATGTAATTTTATAATGAAAACATTTGCCAATATTGAAATAAAATGATTTTTTGACCTTTTTATCACAAAATCCATAGAATGACACAAAAAGAAAATATCTAAATATTAGCATAGGCTATAACTTCAAACTTTAGTGGACTTGTAAAAGGTTTGCTGTTTAATTCAAAGAGAAATGATATCCTCTCCAAATTAGAAAGACTTGCAATTTCCATCAAGAATGCTTGACATTATATTTTGATCACATGCATTAGCATAAGTACCCACCCATTTCGCACCATTAATGCCTAATTTTGTAATTTATCGCTTTGAACTTTGATTTTCCTTTTTTTTTTTACCCTTTGGACATTTGTTTTGTATCCTTTTTTTTTTCGTATCTTGGAGTTGGTTGTATCTTGTATCTTAATGTTCGTTATGCTTCTGGAATAACTTCAATAAAATTGACCTAAATTCATGGATGTTTGGATTTGGTGTGATAGTTCGGTGAATTGGTCTATGTTATTATCTGAATATCTTTGTTACAATATTATTTACAACTCTCGGGAAAAGATATAAGTAGGATGCATATATGTTAGAATAAAGTCTCAACATCTGATCTAATTGGTAGCGACATTATTAAAGTATCATGGGATTTTTTATTCGAATTTCAAACTCTTCTATTTTCTCTTTTCTTTTTGTAAGGATTAGAATTCCCTTGAAAATAAAAAAAAATTAGGGTGTAAAGTTTCCTAACTAAAAGTTTAAAGAGCATATTGAAAATAAAAAGAACTTCTAGGGCAAAATGGAATAAGCCCTTCACAATAATCAAAGATCTTTTTAGGAACTTTTCAATTTTAAGAGTTGACAATTGTAGAAAAAACAATTATAAACTTTAATTCAAGTGATTTCACAATTAGAAGGTTTGTCTTTGACCAAAGAGGCCTTGGGTTTAGTGGCATAAGTTGAAATGTCAAAGCCTAAAGGTCCTAGGTTCAAATTTTCTTTTTTCTTCTTACGTCTTAAATCGCACCCTTCCCCTACTAGGAAATAAAAAAAAAAAAAAAAAAAGGGGCTTGTTCTTGACTTGTTCCCAAGCATACAAGTTTAATAGGGCAAATGCTTTGTCTGCTACCCAAGCTTTGTGCTTAAAAGCACTAATTATGTTTTGTCAAACTAAAATATTAGTGCCCATCCATGAAGACCATGTCGTTGCATGCATAAAACCAAATCTATAGATACCAAAGTTTTCATTTTCACTAAAACTTTCTTTTTCTCAAATTTTCTGTTTTCCATTTTATTGGTCCTTAATTTTTTTTGTTGATGTTGCATTTAATCATATTTGTAAGTTTATTTTATTTTCAAACCAAAAAAAAAAAAAGAAAAATCAACGAAAGAAATATGTAACAACATTCATATGATATAGTGGTTTCTGCATTAATTTCTATATTATCGTTCTTTTTTTTTCTTTTTTAAAAAATTTATTTTAATAATGTAAATGGAAGGATTCGAATCTAAAATCTCTCACTTACACTCCCTCCCTCGAATCACCCAACCCATTCCTCCCCCTCCCTTTTATTTTGTCTATTCATGATTGTTACCTCGTTTCTTAATAAATCCATAATTTGACTACATGTGCGAAATGAATGGTTTCATAATGCTAGGATCGAAGTATTTGCTCACATTGCAGACAACGTAACTCAACAAGAGAAGCATCAGCGGTGGATTCACGACTTTTTTTTCAAAGGATGAAATAATTTTTGGATTCAACTCACAACCTACGGTTTTTTACTTTTTATTTTTTTTGGATAGAAGTACTTGTTACAGTAAGTTTAATATGCATGAACAAATTATTTTTCTTAATTTCTTTTAAAATTTTGTTCTTGCAGAGGAGGAGTGCAATTTAAGAAGTAGGGAGGGGACAGAGAGATCAAAATCCAGGACCTCTAATTCCTAACTTCTCAACCTTAACCATTAGACCAAGGCCTCCTATGCATTCATGAACAAATTTATTGAACACTGTAAAAATAAAATAAAAAATTTTTATATAGCTTGTGATTTATGATCTACAGTAACTATCATGTTATCTAATTGTATGATTGCAAAATTGTTAATATTACTTAAAAGATACACTTTTTAACCTATCCAATAGTAGATAATCTGCACACACTTAAATTGTTAAATAATTGTTTGGTTCACCTGTAATTCGTATGATTAGATATAAAATGCAGTTCAATGTTAAGTAAATAAGATTTATTAGAAAGAAATTAAAAAAATAGCATTATATTTTATTTCAAGGTTCTATTTTAGAAATAGTGAGGGCAAATATAAAAAATTTTAGTACATTTGGGGGAGACTAGTGGAGCTAGCTAGAATACTTTTGAAAAAATGAGGAGGCAAGAGTGAGGCAATGTTAAAAACTAAATTTTTATAAGTTATTTTATTATTTTCAAAAATTGAGAGCATGCAATTATAGCTGTAGAGTAAAAGCAGCCCCATCTTCTTCTATCGTGACAAAATACTTCAAAACGTGAAGACATATTTTCAAGCTGTATATGTATAACGGAAAGAGATGGATTACATCCAACCCTAAAAACAGATGCAATTTTTCTATTTAAATTATAGAGAATGGAAATATGTGTAATGAAAAGCAAAAAAATTATGTTGACAAAAATATAAGCTCTTTCAAAATTTTAAAAAACAAGAAGAAGAAAAAGACTTTTCTTGAGGAGAGAATTTTGATATGTGAGGTCACTTGTCAGAATGCATCATAAATTATAATAAAATCCTTTATGGAAAAACTAGTGATCCTTAATGTAAACTATCTATTTCAGTCTAAAAGAAGATCTTAATTTGATTGTCGTTAATTTCTCTAGAGGAAGAAACTGTTACAAAGCAAGACCAATTGGATAAAGAAGTGTAAACATTGCTCAACAAAATTGTCATCTAGTTTTTTTTTTATTTTTCATTCTGATCAGTTTTAACAGTTAAAATTGATCAAATTGTATGCAGTGAAAAGAGATGGACTCCGTTGAACCCTATAAAAGTGATACAATTTTTCTGTACAAATTGTAGAGAACAGAGAGTTGTGTTATAAAAATTAAAAAAAAAGGATTAAAAAAATATGATCTCTTTCATTAAAAAAGTATTTTCTTGAAGACAGAAATTTGATATGTGAGTTCAAAGTCCACTATAAATTTTAACAAAATGATATATCTTCTATGCACTGACAGTGTGTACACTAGTGGGTCAAGATGCTTGCAATATCTACAAAATTTGATAATTAAATTCCAATTCAGATGATATGTCATTCATCCAAACCCATTAGTATATACGCTCTCAGTGTGGAAAAGACTAATTCATAAAGATAACTATTGCACAAGTTTTTAGATGTTCTTTTCCTTTTGGCTTGATATCCAAAGCTATTTCTAGATCCAATGCCAACGAAAATGGGCTGCAAAGAACAACAATACGCAAAGTGTACAAGACAACCGTTTGAGGCAAATTTTACCTTTCTTTTGCCACTCCCTTTTTCTGTTGACTAGCAGATAAATACCGTGCTTGCACTGTTGCACATGGTGAGAAATTAAAATCACGCCCACGGTGACAAATAAAAATGTGCACACAATCATTTCCAAGCAATGCACAAAAGACGATTTAAAAGCAATACAATTTACGGGATTTTTTGCTGAGACATTTTGTTTGTTAATTTATTATTTAGAAAACAAAGTAAATAACGTACTGATACAATTGTACAAGGCATCGGTTACTCGTAAATATGAGGTGATTTTTAAATATGAATGCATTTGACTTTTGTTAAATTAAAAAAAAAAAAAAAAAGAATGTAGTATGCTGCTTCTTTGTGAGTGTATTTTTAAACATGTGTGTTGTTTTGTTGGTCTCAAAATAAGATAAGATAGTAGTAAATTGCACCATGTAATTCATATGTCAAGGAAATTTCATATATTTTTTTTCAAGTTGAATTTACGTATTGTGGATAATTGTATCTAACATTTTATTTCCCTTTTCTAATAATTGTTCATAAAGAGGTCGAAGGCTTAATAATTCCAATAATATTTAATCCCTCATCCTGCAAAGTAATTTAAAATAATTCCAAAGCATGACTTTTGCAGGATGAAAAACTGATCATCAGGAGTTTTAGAAGTCATAACCTCATGTAGCAGCCCCTCCTTCAAAATAGGAATGCTTTTGAAAATGCACAGCAACTATAACTATAAGTATTGCAGAGTCCTTCCAAGACATTAAGTTTAGAAATGCAGAGTCCTTTCAAGACATAATATAATTAAGTTTACCACATTCAGAAACAGTTCATGCTAACAACTATAAGTATATATCTGAATGAAACCCAAGCATATTTAGAAGACTTTAATTCCAGAAAATTCTAACACTAAATAAAAAATGCACAAAAAAATAAGACTTGCAGAACATCAAAACATACAAGGAGTACGTAGCTATTGTATTAGAGTAATATTTACATGGCAAGAAAACCTATAAATAACCAAATTCACAAATATGAGTTTAAATTAGTATCAGAACACAACAGAAAAAATCTACTCAGATTGAAATTACTGAAGTAGTGGATTTCCCAACTAAAAATTAGCGTCGGATTCTTACGAAATACGCAAGGAGATAATAGCAATGCTGTGGCTACATTCAAGGTTGCAATTTAGGAAGAAGCCACCTATAACTCCATCAAGGTAACTTCGCCAAAATATAGCAGCCTCTTAAATATTAGCTCAAAACCCGAAATATGAACTACATTCAAATGTCGAGTGACCCTACTGGAGAAAAATCTCTCCATTTTAGCTGCCACGTGTCAAGTAATAAAGGTTGCTATAGGACCCTTATTTATCTAGTAGGTAGATATATAGATATTTGTTGATTATAAAAAGAGGTTAAACTTGAAAAAAAGTATTATCGGGAGATTCGAATTTAATATCTCTAATTTTGAGGTCTCAACTTTAGTTACTAAATTAAGATCTTCTTAGCCGATTGCACTTAGATCTAATTTATGACACACAAGAATTCCATCATTTATTTATACGTGAAAGGCCTCTTAAAAGTAATACATAAAAGACCTCTTAAAACTAATACAATTTATAGAGATTTTTGGTAGGGATATTTTTTCTAATTATTATTTGGGAAAAAAAAGAGCAAAAAACAAAATAGAAACACAATTATATATTTTATTATAAAAAGACAATAAACTCATTAAAAAATGTTGTCGGTAAAAATTTTTTTTGTGATTATTATTATGCATTGAAATCATAGCAATAGCATTCAAATATCAAAGGAGAATAAACCCCCCGCAAAAAAAAAAAAAAGAGAAAAGGATATGAATTGTTAAAAAAAAAAAAAAAAAACTCCATCCAAGAGGTTAAAATAAAAATATAGATTGCACCTGTATCTATTTTTTTTTTTCTAGCAGAGGATAGGTGGAACTTAAAAGGCAAATAAGGGACAAGGAGATTTATACTTAGAACCCCTAATTTTTAGAATCTCAATTTTAACTACTAAACAAAGGCCTCAGCACTGATTGCACCTCTGTTTCATTTATTTATACATGAAAGGCCTCTAAATAAAAGTAATAATCAAGATTGCAGCAGTACTACAATCATATATCAAGCTTATTTCTTTTCCTTAATTTGAAAAAGCGAAGGCCTTAATAAAACTTCAGGAACAAAAATTAATACAAACTTGTTGCAAAGTGGGTAAAAAAATTTGTGAATAATTTTTTCTTTAACTTATTATTAAAAATAGAAAGAAAACAACTAAGTAATACAATTATATATTTTATTATAAAAAGCTCACAAAAAATTACAATTTAGACAAATAATCATGACAAAGATGCAGTAAAATGGGTAGTTAAAAATCTAGCATGAATTTTTTTTCTTAATCTATTATTAGAAAAAAAGTAGTAATCAATACAGTAATACAATTGTATATTTTATCACACAAAAAAAGAATAAACGTGCACAAAAAATTCCGCACTAAAAAAAGGATGTCTTTTTCGATTATTATTGCATAAGCAGAAATAACAAAAAAGAAAGAATAAAATCCCACAAAAAATAGAAAAAGATATCAATTGTATATTAAAAAAATGAAAAAGGTATAAAAGAAAAGGAAAAATAACAACTCCATCTAGCAAGGGGAAAAACAGGATCCTATCTGTATAAAAATCTAATTTGTAAGATACACGCGAATATCATAATTCATACAAAAAAAAAAAAGAGAGAAAACATTTCAAAAGCAATGTTGCACCACAATTATATCATCATTTATGATTTACATTTACATAAAAAAGGTAAGAACTCTAGTAGAAGTGCTGCTATTATTACTACCTATGAAAGGTAAATAACAGTAATAATCATAAGATAATAATAGTAATATAATAATAAACGTAACAATCTGGTAAGCAACTTAACAGCAACAAAGTTTTTGGAAAAAAAAAAAAGGAAAAAGAAGGAAGCATTCCATCCAAAAAGGAAAAGTACCACGTAATAATAAAGAATTTTCGCAGGCGCAATTTCTTTGGCAAACTATTTTTAAAGAAAAAGGAGAAAACTACATAATAGCACAATTGCATATTCTATTATAATAACAAAATATTATAAAAAAAATAACCTTGAGAAAAAATATTGTCGGTAAAAAAAAAAATCAACATGAGATTTAAAGTTAGGATACTTAATTTCTGCACCCTTATCTTTAGTTACTAAACTAGGACGTCGTCAGCTGATTACATCTATATTTAACTCATAACACACGCGAATTCCATTATTCAATCATACCTAAAAGGTCCTTTATTCCATGATTCAGCAAAGACTTCTCAAAAGTACCACAATTCATAAAGAATTTTCGCAAGAGTAATTTTTTTTGACAACTTATTATTCAGGAAAAAGGAGAAAATAACATAATGGTACAACTAATAATAATAATAATAATAATAATAAATTAATAATAATATGGCAAGCAATTTAATAGCAAGAGAATTTGGGGGAAAAAAGGAGAACAAAACCAATATAAGAAATGTAGCAACACCACAAAAATATATATTCTAATACAAATAATACAGTACTAATAATAACAGTAATACACATAATACAAAAATAATAACATGGCAAGCAATTAAATAGCAGCAGAGTTTGGGGGAACAAAGGGGAAAAAGAAGGGGAGGGAAAAAATCCAGCACCACAACAAATATAATATCACAAGAAGAAAAATAAAAAGAAGAAAACAACAAGAACCATTCCATCCAAAAAAAGCAACTTCCAATCCACAATGCACGTGACTTGAACATGCTGGAGGAGGATGACCACCAACCAATTTAAGGGATTTGGACATCATCTTTTTAAGTTGAATTAATCCTACCAGATATGCATTGTAGGAGACGGAAAGGAGCCCAAGTCTCTAATTTAATATACAATACTTTCAAAGGTAAAAAGTAACATAACCAAGTTCCCCCCCCCTTTTCTTGTCTCTTCTTAATATTTGTTGCAAAAAAAAAAATAGATATTTTAACATATTAATTAATTGAGTGTATGGTTCTTTGTCGAGGAAAAAGAGAAGCAATTAAAAAGTCTGTACTACTCTGACCGAAATACAAAGAAGCAAAAGTGTATCTTGCATATAGGCTTGTGCTTAGCTGACTATAAGCATCATATCAATCTGTAGCAGAATTTAAAAGAAAAAAAAGAACTGAGATTTTATGGCTGGAAGCATCAAGTCAAACAAAAAGGGCCAAAAAAAAAAAAAGGAAGCTTTTCAAGAAACTTGAATTAGACTCCTTGTGAGGAGATTGACTCTGTTTCCGAGGAACTTGACTATTCTTCTTCTTCTTCTTCTTCTTCTTCTTCTTCTTCTTCTTCTTCTTCTTCTTCTTCTTCTTCTTCTTCTTCGCTGGAACTCCATGGATCTTCAATTAAGATCTTTAGAACCTCATTTCCCATATCTATCTGTTCTTGTTGAATTTGCTTCACTGAACTTGCAACAGACTCAAGACACCCTCTCACCTCAATCATTTCAAGAGTCGGACATTCCCCTAAACAAGAAGGCACCTCTTCCATCATCCAACAATTGTGCACAATCAATTTCTCAAGACGGGGAAAATTATCAGAAGATGCAGTCCAGCTGCGAAAGTCCCGCAAGTTTGACAATTTCAAGACTCGGAGCTTAGGGAACTCCCCTTCTTTCATTTCCCATTCTTTCCCAAAGAAGGGGTCATCGACTAATTTAAGCACTTCAAGTTTGGGCAACTTTCCAATTGTTGAGATTTCACTCCATGGCTGCTCATTTTGTTTTAGAGTCAGCTTCTTCAAATTCAACGGGAATTTAAATCTAGTCGACTCAAAGCAACGCAGAGTAAGTGATTCTAGTCGACTCAAGCAGTCAAACACGAGAATCCCATCTCCAGTACATTTTTCTCTTGATGCCGTCTTCGTACATCTTAGCCTGCAGATGTTTGGTAACTTTGTCAGTATCTTTTGCAAGCTTTGAGAGGAGGGATCAATGGCAAGGCTTAAACTGTCTAAACGATCTAAACCTGGGCATTCTTCAAGATTTTCAACAGGAAAAATGAAACCAGCATAGGGATATGTAGTCCATAGATGTCTCAATGTCTTAATGTTCCAGATAGCCTTGGGTAACAAACAATGAATGCCGTTTCCTCGTAGCAGAAAAGTTTGTAACCTTGAGAGGTTAGCTATTGCAGCTGGGATGAATTTTACTCCTCTAGTACGAAGAGCTAAGTATCTCAAGTGAGCAAGCAAAAATACTTCCATAGGCAAATATGCATGAAACACCAATTCCCCCAAATCCAACACTCTAAGAAGTTTAGGTAACCAAAACCCCAAATCATCCTCATTAAACAATAATAAACTGCGTACATAGGGAAATTCTAGCAGTGACTCCCAAATCATCAAATTCCTGGCATTTCGATCACAAACTCTGAGGGGGTTGCTTGGGCCAGTATGATCATTCCGACTATGCAAAACATGTAGAAAGTTTTCTTCTTTGGCTTTTTTCACACAAAACTCATGTACTAAATCATGTAGTCGGCAGGCTTTAGCGCCACCCATACTTCTTTGTTCAGAAACCATAACTAAACTTCTATCAACCAGATCCTTCAAATAGTCATCTGCCACATCCTCAAATCTCATTCTTTCAGTCTTTCGCACAAATCCTTCAGAGATCCAGAGCCAAAACAACCTTCGGACAGGAACGTTTTCGTCTTCTTGAAATGCACTGAAGTAAAGAAGGCATGGTTTCAAATCATCCGATAAATGATTGTAACTCAGCTCAAGCGTCATCATGCAGTATTCATCATTAAGGACAATACTGGAAGTTAGACTCTTTGCAACTTCTTCCCAGCAGTCTTCTGCAGTATTAGCAAGAATTCCAGCAGCGAGGACAACTGTGAGAGGTAAGCCCCTACATAATTTTGCTATTTGAGATCCAACTTTACCTAGTGTCGGAGGAAAACCTTCTTTTCTAAATACCTTTTTCTGCAGCAATTTACAACTCTCTTCGTCAGTAAGGTGGCGGAGATGGTGAGCCATGCTATCAGGTTTGAATTGCAATTGAATTCTGCTGGTGAAGAGAATCCTACTTCCATTGGCATCATCGGGTAATGAACTTTTGACCAAATTCCATGCCTTGATCTCCCACACATCATCCAAAAAAATGAGATACCTATTTCTCTTTAAAAGCTTGAACAGCTTGGGAGCCAAATCACTTTCATCCATCTCAAGATATTCATCAGGACTTCTAGAAGAAATACTGCATAAAAGCTGAACTAACAAAAACTGTGCATGCTATACACTTGAGAAACAGTACACCGAGCAAGGATATGAAAGTGGCTCAAAATTAATGGATCATTGCAAACTCTATTGGCCAATATTGTCTTACCAAGTCCAGCCATACCCACAATTGAAACAAAATCCAACAGCTTTGAACCCCTGGTAAGACTGTGAATAATTGTCTTTATCTCATCATCAAGACCCACCAGAACTTCATTCAACACTGGGATGCTACGTTTTGACTCAATGCGGAAAGATTTCTGGTTAGTTCTCTGAGCTCCGCAGTCATGCCTCGTGCTATGATAGGTTTCACGGGCCTCAGTCCTCAAAAGCTGGATATCTCTGGCAACTCTTCCCAAATATTCATGTTTATCACCAACCACGATAGAGTCAATGACAAACTCTGCCCAGTGTGCAACCTCCATAATCCGACTCCAAAGAGCTTGGAGTTTTCCATTCCCGTTGCGCTGGTCTGCTATCTTGACAAGGAAAGATCTTAAGAATACGAGATCTTCTAGGACTGTGCGGATTTGATCTTTCGGGAATGCAATTGAATCATCAGCCTCATTACAACTTTCTAGTTCCTTCAGATTTTCAAGGAGAAAATCCATAGAGCCCAACTCATTGGTCCTAGGAAAACCAAATCCTGATACTGACGTTACTGGATCGGTAACTTCTGCCCTAATAAACTTGAGCACTTTAAGCAAATGAAAAAGAGCAAGATCAGTTTCCTTGGCCAAGCCTTTTTGGATTTGATTCACGGAAAGAGAGAAAATTACAACTGCTGCATCACAGGCCACAACTCCAATAAGATTCTTCATTTCAAGGCACAGCTCTTTGAACTTCTCCTGGTGCCTGAGGAGGACTGTCAGGAATCTTAGCCCCTCGAGGAGCTCTAGCATTTGATTCATAATCGGAGCTGCAGAGGCCCCATCCTGAGGCCTAGACACGTGGCAGCCCAGGTATAGCCGAGCTGGGCCCCGGCCCCAGGCTCCTGGCGACCGCCCTGGGCCGCACCCCCGCTAGGGCTCCAGGGGGATCGGGAGACCGCCCCGCAGAGGTCGGAGGAGATCCCGCTCGGCGCGGGATTGAGATTATATCAGGAAGGTCCCGGAACGTACGGAGGTCGGACTCTGGCCCAGGTATAAATAGTGCTACACACCCATTGCCTAAGGTACGCTCACGATTCGGCTAATACACTCTGGCTAAGTTAATCCCCGTGAACCCTACTCACCGGACAACTAACTTGACCGTCGGAGTTCCCTTGGGGGCCACCTCAGGGCCCCCCTTGTAAGTTCACTCCTTTCTGTTTTGCAGGCTTGGGGCGAGTTCTTCCATCAACACGCCGAGCTCATCAGGTCAGCTCGGTCAGGGGAAGTTCCGTGCTTCTTCAGTTGGCGCCGTCTGTGGGAACCGAAAGGTAATTGTTAGTGTTGATGGCGAGGACACGGTCCAAGCGAACAGTTGAAAGCACCGGAGCCGGGGCCGGGGAGGGGTCTCGTCGAGAGGAGAACGAAGCGGCCGGGGGCGCTGGGGGCTCGGCCCTCTCAGGAGACCGGAGACGGCAGATGCTCCAGTTCGTGACAGAGAATCTCCCCATGCTGGAGGATATAATCCGGCAGGCAAAAGGAGGAGAGGAGGCGGGGGGCGCACCAACTTCCAAAGCCCAGGAGAAGGAGAAGGAGAAGGAGTCGATCCCCGACCCTTCGGAGGATGGGTCACAGGACCAGCCCCCTAGGAGGAAACGACCGCGGACTCCCCCTCGTCACCGAGCTTCGGTGGTCGGGGATAGCGAGAGGTACTCCCACGACCGGTCCGTGGGGAGCCGACCAAGGGATCCCTCCCCACGAAAACCTACGCGAAATGGGCTCGCACGCTCCCCCGCCCGATCTGTTAGGAGCCGCCCGCGCGACCCACCCCAGTGGCAGCCCGTCCGGGATGAGCTCGAGCAGATCCTGCGACCACAACCGTACGGGGACAGCTACGCAGCCTCGCCCTTCACCCAGGAGATCGAGGACTACCCGCTACCCCGGAGGTTTAAAATCCCGAACATCGAGCTGTACGATGGCTCGACCGACCCGGAAGACCACCTCTCGGTCTTCCTGACGCACATGCGTCTGCAAAACGCCGCGGATGCCCTCCGCTGCAAGACCTTCCCCATGTTTCTCAAGGGTAAGGCGCGACTCTGGTTTCAGGGCCTGGCACCGGGGTCTATTCAGAGTTTCACCGAGCTGGCCAGACAGTTTGCCGCCCAGTTCGTTTCCTCGAAGACCTACTCGAAGAACGCGGCCCACCTGATGGCCGTTAAGCAGAAGCCGGATGAGTCCCTGAAGAACTTCATGACGCGCTTCAACACAGAGAGCCTGCAGATCAGGGATAAGGACGAAAAGGTGGTCATGGCCGCCTTCATGAACGGGTTGAGGGTAGAGGATCTCTACTACAAGCTTGTCGAACAACCTCCCAAGAACCTGGGAGAGCTCTTGACCCGGGCTCACGCCGCCGCCAATACAGAGGAGGCCGGCCGCCTGAAACGGGAATCAGATCGGGAGTTCGGGGACAGGAAAGGACGGGCAAACCCTCCTGAATCCAAGGATGGCCAAGTCAGGAAGAACGTCTTCGACCGTCTCTCCAAGGATAGGGCACCAGCTCCGCCGCCCCTCCCAGAGAAGACCTACACCCCTCTAACACGGCCCAGAGCCCAGATCTTGGCCGTTATGGAGGCGGAAGGGCTGGGAGATCGGCCGCCCAAGATGGGGACGCCCCGGAACAAAAGGAACCAGGATCGGTACTGCGCCTTCCACCGCGACGTCGGGCACGACACGGAGGGGTGCTGGGCCCTGCGCAAGGAGATCGAGGACCTGATCCAGCGCGGTTTTCTAGGGGGGTTCGTGCGCCGACCAGGTCAGGGGCTCGGACGCAACCACTACGGAGATAGGCACGAGGGACGGAGGCGCGACCGCCCGGAGCGGCGCGACGCCCCTCGGGACTGCTCTCCCGACCGGGACACCCAGAACCTGGCGGGGGTGATAAACACCATCGCCGGAGGCCCCACGGGGGGGGACAGTCATGCGGCTCGGAAGAACAAGCGACCTCCCCCCGAGGGGGACGACTCCTTGAAGCGCTTGCGCATGGACGAGGAAATCACCTTTGGACCCAGGGATGCAGTCCCCCTGGCCGCAGGGAACCACGAAGCCATCGTGATAGAAATCGTCACCAACAACTACCGGGTGAGGAAGGTGTACGTCGACCAGGGTAGCGCGGTTGACATTATGTTCTATAGGGTGTTCAAGGAGCTCGGACTGAGGGACGACCAGCTGACCCCGGTCCGGACGTCTCTGGTGGGCTTCACCGGACCACCCATCAGCTCGGAGGGGATGATCACCCTGATGGTCACAGTAGGACAGGCCCCCAGGTGCCGGACCATCCTCGTTGATTTCGTGGTGGTCAAGCAGTCGTCCCCGTACAATGTGTTCTTGGGGAGACCCGCTTTGAACGCCCTCCGGGCTATCTCCTCTACTTTCCACCTCAGCATCAAGTTCCCCACCCATGGGGGAATAGCCGAGGTGCGGGGCGACCCGGCGGTAGCCAGGGCATGTTACCTGGCCACGCTTCGGGGGCAGGAGAAGGTGGTCGCCCAGACAACCTGTTTGGAACCCTACATCCCAGGGGATGAGGCCCAGCAGCTGGGTACCCAAGATGAGGTGGAGGAGTTCCCCTTAAGGAAGGATCGGCCCGATCAGGTTCTCCGCATTGGAGCCCTGTTACCCGCCAAGGAGAAGGAGGGTTTGAAAGCTCTATTGAGGGAATACTCCCAGGTCTTCGCCTGGTCGGTGGACGACATGCCTGGGATCCCGACGGATCTGGCAGTCCACCACCTTGGCATGGATCCTCACTTCAAGCCGGTAAAGCAGAAGAAAAGGAGCTTCGCTCCCGAGAGGAATGAGGTGATCAAGGCAGAGGTCGGCAAGTTACTGGAGTCGAGGATCATCATGGAGGTCCACTACCCGACCTGGCTGGCCAACCCTGTCCTGGTCAAGAAGGAGGACCTGACCTGGAGGATGTGTGTAGACTTCACAGACCTTAACAAAGCCTGCCCAAAGGACTGCTTTCCCCTGCCAAGGATCGACAGGTTAGTAGATTCTACCGTGGGTTTTGACGTCTTGTGCTTTCTGGATGCCTTTAAGGGATATCACCAGATAGAAATGGCTGAGGAAGATCGAGATAAGACCTCCTTCATCACCGAGGAGGGAACCTACTGCTACAGGACCATGCCCTTCGGATTGAAGAATGCGGGAGCAACTTACCAGCGCCTGGTGAACAAGTTATTCCGGAAACCAGGTCGGCAGGAGCATGGAGGTTTATGTGGACGACATGATCGTCAAAAGTCGAACTGACCAGCGCCTCATACCCGACCTGCGGGAGGTCCTGGACATCCTACTGAAGAGCCGGATGCGCCTAAATCCGAAGAAGTGCACTTTTGGGGTCAGATCGGGAAGGTTTCTCGGTTTCCTGGTGTCCCGAGACGGAATCCGGGCCAACCCGGATAAACTCCAGGCCATCATGGACATGGCCCCTCCGAGGAGCGTGAAGGAGGTCCAACGGCTAACAGGAAGGATGGCCGCCCTGAATAGGTTTCTCTCGCGCTCCGCGGTCCGGGGGCTGCCCTTCTTCCGAGTACTGAAAGCGCCGAAGGACTTCCACTGGACTGAGGAGTGCCAGAAGGCCTTCATCGACCTAAAAACATACTTGGCCGAGCTACCATCTCTGACGGCCCCAGAGCCGGGGGAGACCTTATTCCTATACCTATCCGCCTGCAACGAGGCCGTCAGCGCGGTCCTGGTGCGGGAGGATGAGGGGGCTCAGAGGCCGGTGTATTACGTAAGCCGAGCTATACAGGGGCCAGAGACACGATACTCGCCAGCCGAGAAGTTGGTCCTTGCCTTGGTACATGCGGCACGCAAGCTCCGCCCTTACTTTCAGGCTCACGGCATTGTAGTCCTGACTGACCAGCCCCTGCGTCAGATACTCACCAAGCCAGAGGTCTCGGGCAGAATGACCAAATGGGCTGTCGAGCTAGCCGAGCACGACATCGGCTATCAGCCCCGCAAAGCCATCAAGGCCCAGGCCTTAGCGGATTTCCTTGCTGAAGGGGCTAGCTTGAGTCTAACCGAGCTAAGCCCCCAACACGAGGAGCGGCTGCCGAAGGAGCCCTGGGTGTTGTTCGTGGACGGGGCCTCCAGCAAGGAAGGAAGCGGGGCTGGTCTGCTACTCATTTCACCCACCGGGGAAGAACTGACCTACGCCCTCCGATTGGACTTCCCCGCGTCCAACAATGAGGCCGAGTACGAGGCCCTGCTCACAGGATTGCGGATAGCCCACCAGATGGGAATAACCGCGATCCAGGCCAGGAGCGACTCGCAGCTCGTCGTCCTTCAAGTCCTTGGGGAGTACGAAGCCAAGGACGAGGTTATGAAGAAGTACCTGGCCAAAGTACGAGAGGCGGTGGCCTTGTTCCAAACGTTCGAAATCGAGCGGGTGCCAAGGTCCCAGAACAAGCGGGCAGACGCCCTTTCAAAGTTGGCATCCTCCTCATTTGCCCACCTGAGCAAGGAGGTATGGGTGGAGGTGCTAAAGCAGAAAAGTATCGATCAGGTCCAGGTCCTGACTATAGACAGCTCGGCCACCTGGATGACGCCCCTCATTGACTTCCTCAGCTCGGGTGACTTCCATTGTACTTGTTTCATTTTACAATTTCAAAACCTGCACCTTACACTAGCACATTCAGCACTCCCTCGCTCAACGTCCTAGTGGGGGGCTAGGGGTGGTAGGTGAAGTGTGAAGTGCTCGGCCCAGGAGGTCGGCACGAACGCACTTAATGCTTAAGATACTCTGAAGTGTGAAGTGCTCGGCCCAGGAGGTCGGCACGAACGCACTTAATGCTTAAAGTACTCGGTCGGAAGTGCGAATTGCTCGACCTAGGAGATCGACGAGGACGCGCTTAATATTTAAAGCACTCAGCCCCAAAGGGGTGAGGTGTGAGGTGTTCGACCCTGGAGGTTGGCACATAGCATTGCGAGGGGGCAAGGAAAGAAGAAAATAACTTCGAAATCTTATGTATACATTGCAAGCCTATCTATTACAGAGCTGCCTATCTATTACAAAACGCCCTGCCTATCTACCGTAAAACTTCCGAGCTGGTAATCTCCTTCGATGTCTGTTCTACCTGCTGGTGGCCCGACCGGGGTGGAAGCTGAAAGTACACCTCAAGCATGTTGAGAGGCGTATGGTGAAGGCTATTCAGGAGCCCGGAAGCAGGAAACCCATTCCGTCCTGCATGGACCTCCAAGAGCATTTTCAACTGGAGCATGGTCACATCCTTACAAAAAGACAGAAAGGGCTCCTGGAGTGGCCACCGCCCTAGGCCACCGGCTCTTTCCCGGCAGCTCTGTCTGGAGACCCGTCCTCCTCCAGGGGAACCTCCTCTAGGTCTGCTCCTACGTCGGTTCGGCGGACCAGGCTCTTCAAGGCATGCCCCTTCCGGTAGCCATCAAAGAGCCAGTCCAGCCTATCCTCGGCCGCAGGATCGTAGTCCTTGAAGTCCGCCACGTTGAAGCCGGGTAGGTTAAGGCCCTGCACCTGGGTCAGGGCCCGCGTAGAGCCAACCTGGAGGATGGGCTGGTTGAGGAGGGCGATGTCCACCTCGAACTGATCGGAGGAGATAAACTCCCGAACAGCCTTCTTCCGCTCTCGGCTGACGGTGCCGGAGAGCTCTACGGCATGTTCCTCCTTCAGCCTGGCCGCACCAGCCCTCTCCTGGTCGAGCTCCGACCTGGTTGAGGCGAGCTGGACCTGGGCGGCATCCATCTCCTTCTCGGCCTTGTCTAATTTGGCCTTAAGGGAGCTGGCCTCCTGGAGGGCCTGGGAAAGCTTCCTCTCCACCTCCAGGTTCTTCTTCCTCAACTTCTCCAGGTCGGGAGACAGCTCGGAGAAGCGGGTAGCCAAGGCGGTACCGGCAGCGTTGGACTGGAAAAGAGAGAGCAGATCAGCATGTCACCTCACTTAACCCAGACACGGGGGTGAAATTAACCCAGGGGTGATACTTACTTGGGCCTGGGCGGTGTAGTACGCGTCCAAGAGCTCGGAGGGGCTGGCCAGCTCCATCCACTTCCTGTCCCTAGGAAGGACCGAGCCCACCATCAGCTCGCGAGCCACCTCGGGGAACTGGGCTCGGTCGTTGATGGAGAGTTTCCAGGACGGACAGAAGTCGCGGGGGTCATGCATCGTGGGGGCTTGGCCTGGCTTCAGGGGAGCTACGTGGCGGAAGTGCCACAAGCTCGGGGGAGTCGACTCCTGGACTTGCTCCCCGGCAGAGCCCACGCCCAGGTGGACTGGTCCCCCGGAGACCCGCGCAAGAGGAGGCTGCTGTGCGGAGACCAGGGCGTGCCTCTTCTGCCCAGCCTGAGAGGGCTCGTCCCCTCTGCCCCTCTTCTGTCCGGCCGCCTTCTTTTTGCTGGCGGCCTGCTGGGAAGGGGATGGTTGTGATATCTCCTTCTGGGGGGCTGAGCCGCCCCCCGGGGTGGAAGACCCACCTGGGGACCCCCGAGCAGCTCCGGGCTGGGGGTCGGGAGTGGCCTCCTCAAGAGAGGCGCCCAACAGCTGGGAGAGCTTCCTCACTGAAATGAACACCAGGTCAGCCAAACGAAAGACAGTAAGAGGCAAAAAAGGGAAAATCTATACGCTATAAATAAAGACAGGGACAGAGCCAGCGTTACAGGTGTCGAGTTTGGGCTGGGGGGTCGCCACTTCCCCAGAGGATCCGGACAACGTCCCCATCAGCCCTGCTGCAGAGATCTGCTCGGTAGAAATCCTGGTAACATCGAGCTTCACCTTGGAGCCCAACAGCGGGCTGAGGGTCTCGTAGCCCAGGTCCTTTGGGTAGGGGTCGGCCTTGACCCCCCCAACCTTCCACACAAGAAGTAGTACCATCCCGGAAGGGAGGACTTAAGAATGAAGGCGGCTCGGAAAAGGGAGAGAGAGTAGGGGATGTCGCAGAGAAGGCAGTAAATCAGGAATCCGGTGATGATCCTGATGGAGGTAGGGTGAAGTTGGGTGATTCTGAGCCCCCAGTAGGTCAGAATATGGGTCAGAGCTGGATGGATGGGGAGACGGAGCCCTGCGATGAGCTGCTCCCTGTAGATGGCCACGAAGCCTGGGGGAGGTCGGCAGGCTCGGTCGTCGGGCCCGGCCGCCCTCGGCTCGAAGGCCGGAGGGATGGAGTACGACTCGGCCAGCTCGGCCACGTCCTGGGGCAATAGGGTGGCCTCCTGTAGGTCTGGGTAACCGTAGGAGAATTCGGGATCCTCCCCCTGCTCCGAGGTAGGGGTCCCCTCAGAGGGATCCCTGTCTTCCCCAGCTCCGCCCTGGGCCCTGCCAGGGGAATCATGGGGGGACTGGGGAGAGGAGGTGGTTGCGGCCTCTCGCTCGAGGTAGGCGTCGAGCTCAGCCGTTTCCTCTAGAGCGCGGGCAGAAAAAGGATGGGATGAAGGAGACTGGGGTGGAGGAGAGCTCATGGTGTCAGTAGGCTCGGGCAGGTCTGAGGTGTGGAAGCTGGGACTAGAAGCAGAAGAAGGGGAAAGAGGGGGAGGAGAAGATGGTGACGAAGATGAGGGTGAAGGCGAGGAAAGAGCGATGATTCGGGGAGCTCTGCGGCGGACTGATACTATAGCAACAGAGGAGGAAGAATGATCCGACATAAAAAGTAGGAGGTAGCAGAGGGCAAAAAAGACACTGCAGAGGGGGAAGATGAATTGCAGAAAGGACTTACTGAGAACGACAGAAGAAGGACTGACGACTTGCCGGAATCTGGGTCCTGGTTGGCCGGAAATGCACTACTGAAGTTGTAAACGCACGGGGAAAGAGAAAATGGCAAATAGAGTTTACCGGATTTTGGGCAGCCACTATTTATAGGGGACGAAATGGGGGGAAACGGTTTGCTTGAATTTGAACCGCCCCATGTGAACGCACTTAATGGAGGTACGGAAACCGAGGGGACGCGACCATTGAAAGGACACGGGCGACGCTTCCCAATGACAGCCCTGTGCCGGAGGTGACCGCGGCAGAGCAGTGTAATGATGGGCTTCCACGTGGCTCGGGGATAGACCAGGTCCGCCTGGGAGCCTGACCTAATCTAGGGGGCTAGTGCAGAGGCCCCATCCTGAGGCCTAGACACGTGGCAGCCCAGGTATAGCCGAGCTGGGCCCCGGCCCCAGGCTCCTGGCGACCGCCCTGGGCCGCACCCCCGCTAGGGCTCCAGGGGGATCGGGAGACCGCCCCGCAGAGGTCGGAGGAGATCCCGCTCGGCGCGGGATTGAGATTATATCAGGAAGGTCCCGGAACGTACGGAGGTCGGACTCTGGCCCAGGTATAAATAGTGCTACACACCCATTGCCTAAGGTACGCTCACGATTCGGCTAATACACTCTGGCTAAGTTAATCCCCGTGAACCCTACTCACCGGACAACTAACTTGACCGTCGGAGTTCCCTTGGGGGCCACCTCAGGGCCCCCCTTGTAAGTTCACTCCTTTCTGTTTTGCAGGCTTGGGGCGAGTTCTTCCATCAACACGCCGAGCTCATCAGGTCAGCTTGGTCAGGGGAAGTTCCGTGCTTCTTCAGGAGCCAGAGTAATAGTACAAGATTTCAGCAGCTGCGTAATACTGGGAACGAGATGATCCATAAAGTCAGCTATTAGATGCCTATTTTTCACCAGATCTGAAATGTCTGATGATCTTGATAACTTTGCAGCAGTCAAGACATGGATGTAAGTTTCCCGGACCTGGGGATCACTAGGATTAATCATCTCATCTATTAGTCGAGATATTTGACGTGTTGTTTGATCCCATACTTCATTATCTGTGGGACAGTAACATGTAGAAGACAGAAGTAATGCATTGATAGCCATCACTTCAGCGTGAATCAAGAGATCTATCAGTTGCTGACCCTTGACACCGCGAAGCACGGCCAAGAGAACGAAGCTTTTCAAGAACATTAGCTTCTTTCCAAGGCATTTGAAATGGAATCTATTCATTTTCGCCAGAGTCTTTAAAACCGAATCAATGAAATCAATAACTAGCTCTGGATCTCGCAGCCAGTAACAGTCCAGCAGAAAGTTGATGCACGATTCGTTGATATCTGTTTCGAAAAACAACTCGATTGCTTCCAAGAATATGGTGAGCTCACCTTCAATATGAGCCCAATCAGGCGAACGAGAATGAATCAAGTATTCGCTGCAAGCAAATTCAAGACCTTCCATTCTCCTGATAATCAGATCTTGAATTCTGGAAGACGTAACATCCTTCTCCTCCTCATCTTGTTCCAAACAGGTTTCATCGTTCCTCCTCCTTCTACACTTTGTCAGGTACAGATCAAAGCTTTGTAATACTCTCACCTCCTTCTCCAGCTCACGGATAGCAGAACCCCGATAAGGTAATGTCTTATTGATCCAGCCCAGATAATCGAGAGCGAGCTCAAAGCAACTACGGCTACTGCTGCAGGATATCTCAATTGTTGTACCTCTATTCACTCTGAGATCAAATCTGTATCTTGAATAAACTTTAGTTCAAGGCTTCAAGCCTTCAAGGTTTACAACTTTGTCATGACCAGAAGATAGTCAAATATATTGTAGGCGAGACTTTTCCTTCTTTTCCCGTTGCAAGCCGCGAGACCTCTAGGGCGACCCCACGGTCCCCACCTGCTTCTCCAGCTCACAGACCTCTTGTCGTGTCCTGCTTCCTTGTTGACAGAGACATTTAGGGTCCCCACGCCAGAGCCTAAGCGAGATAGCTATTGTCTACTTTCGGCCCAAAGTGCATTTCGTAATAATGGGTCCTAAAGCAGTAAATGGTTGTAATGGTACGATAAGTGTAGCATTGGTTTCGATACTACAGCAGTAAATGGTAGTAATTTTACCAGAATGTAAACACCATAGTCACAATTCTTATAAATCACATTCATTTGCGATCCTACCAATTTCGAAACAGATCATCTACAAAAAAAAAAAAGAAAAAAAAAAGCATTCTAAATCATGGCATTTCTTCCCAAGTGATAGACACAGAAATGAGAATCCCTAAAAATGCAAGAATCCCTAAAAATGCAAAGAGGTGGGTTATCTATTAATTTATTTCTGTTGCTTAAATCATATATGGCTTAGTATAGAATTTTTTAGAATTTTTTAAATCCTACCAATTTAGAAAAAAGTTTACCTAGAAAAAGTGACTTTAAATCACGACATTTTTAAACAATAAATACAAATGCTGGAACTCCTAAACTCGCAAGAAAATGGTTTATTTATTAGTTTGTTTCTATCGCTTAAATCGTATATGGTTCAGTATAAGATTTTCTCCTTAAAAATATGATGAACTTTAATTGTGATTCTCTTGTCAAAAGAAATTGATTGTTCTTTGAACTATTGCATAGGAGGGCAGAAAAAACCATAGCAATTAGCTAGCATAAAGCCATCAGTAAGACTATATTGTTGCTAAAATCATTTTGGGACAAGAGTTTGCTAGTAAACTAATAGTCATAACAACCAAAAATCGCCCTTTTTTAATGAAAAATCACCTTGCCTGATATTATGATATTAGCCCAACATTTGAATTTTCCAACTGAAAACATGAAAATTGAAGAAATATAGCGTCCCCTTAGAAAAGGTATTTGCCAACCACCTTAAATTAGTAATCCAAATTTCAGGCTTCTAAAGTCTTCCAGATATATTGCCCATTTTTAGCTTTCTTTCGACAATGTGCTTCAATACTTCAAAGTAAAACAATACGAAGATAACAAGAAATAACATGCCCAAAAGGTAAATCATCCGATCTACCTCTTCCAAGTAGAAAATATTATCTAGACTCTCAACCTGCAACTGCTGTGCTGGCAGCAATAATATTTTGCTGGCTCGTGAATGCCAAATTTAGGAAGTTCTCTGCTCCATTAAGGAAGTTGATCGCATAAAAGACAGAAGCCGAGGCTACTGAGAATTCACCTAAACTTGTCAAAGACCAAGACATATTTGTCCATAGAGGCACCAAGAGGAGGATTTGTATGGTAAAATTTTGGAAAAGTACAAATCTTCCTCAAACACCAAAAATTGAGGCTTAAAGTTCCCTCAAGTGTTGGAAAAGTCTACAGTGAGGAAGAGTTACCATAAGTCACAAATGAGTGACTAATGTAATACGACATGTAGGTTTTAATAAGCTATTATAAGTTTCACTAGGGACAAAGTTGTGGCAGTAAATTGTGTATAACCAATAGTAAGTTTTTGTATAAAAGAAATGAATTTCACAGTTTCTGTAACTAACTCTTTAAATAACAATCTTATTAAATTTTTAGTATCACTTTTGGTCCAAATCTTTTCATTTTTTATATAAAACATATCTTACTAATTTTCAAGCGAAACTTACCGTTTGTTCAAACACAGAAGTTATTACTTTCAACGAAGAAATCAGAATTAAATTACTAACCCTTAATCCCAGGTAAACCTCAAAAGCCGGCACCTTTTGAGGCCACCCAGGAAACTAATAACCTAACCCTTAACCCCCCCTTGATCGATGTGGGATTCTTGTGGTAAGGCCAAGGAGGCCTCTGCTACTAAAGGTGTACTAACCACCAAGACACTCGGAAACCTCACCATTCGTTTCTTTTTCTTTTAACGAAGAAATCAGAATTAAATTACTAACCCTTAATCCCAGGTAAACCTCAAAAGCCGGCAACTCTTGAGGCCACCCAGGGAACTAATAATCTAACCCTTAACCCCCCCCCCTTTGATCGATGTGGGATTCTTGTGGTAAGGCCAGAGAGGCCTCTGCTACTAAAGGTGTACCAACCCCCAAGATACTCAGAAACCTCACCACTCGTTTCTTTTTCTTTCAACGAAGAAATCAGAATTAAATTACTAATTCTTAATCCCAGGTAAACCTCAAAAGCCGGCAACTCTTGAGGTCACCCAGGGAACTAATAACCTAATCCTTAACCCCCCTTTGATCGATGTTATTATTACACAGAAGTTATTACTTGTTCAAGCATAATTTATTACATTATTAACATATCTTAACATTTTTTCATGCAAACCATTCCAATTTTTAAGTAAAATTTACCGTTTTTTTATTGAAACTCACAACTACTTTTTTTATGACTAAAAAGTTCTTGGTAAAATTTATCATCCTGTTAATGATATTTACAAAATTTCTTCAGGCACTTTTTATGCTTTTTTTTTTTTAAAAAAAAAATACTCTTACTTAGCAAAAACATATAGCGTTATTAGCAAAACTTATTACTCTATAACATTTTTCTGTGAAAAAATTAGTTAGTGCATACAATTTTCGATCTGTAGCTTATATATTCACAGTCATTGCTTATTTACAATTGAATACGTGTTTAAATAAAACTATATTCTAACAAAACACAAAATTTTTTACTCTACGCAACCAACCAATGCCTTAAGATGAACATTGCACTAGTCCTTAAAGTATAGCACTATTCTTTCTCATGAATATTATTGATAATTTTATTGCAAAGTGTAATTTTATTAGGAACATACCAATTTTCTTAGTAAATTTACAACTTTATTATTAACAATTCCTGTTTTTTGCAAACATAAGAAAACATCTTATAAGTTTGCATGTTACTCCCTCCGTCCCATTTATTTCGTCATATTTGGAGAATTTAATTTTTTAATAATAGTGATTTGATTGTAATGTTTGTGCTTTTTTTTCTTTCTAATTTT